>NC_053421.1:15844599-15997099 GCF_016859285.1 Xiphias gladius
TGATAACAATATTAAAATGATTTCCAAATTAATATCAAACTACTCTAAACAAGATATACACTGTGAGCTGCATTTTGTGCTGTCTAATACCAGATCTCTGACCTGAGCAGAGTGTCCATTGAGAAACTCGTCTAGGATAGTAGGCCTGAAGAAGCTGCTGGCCAAGAATAATCCAAATCAGAGAAATGAGCCCTCCAAAGTGACGTCACACCTGACAAAAAGAAAGATAGGGTTGTAATGAGCTGGGTCTTGTTTGACCACAACAGTTTACAGCTACTCTATCAGGAACTTTTACAATTCTGACATTATCAGCATATAAGGGAGGTCCTACAAATGTGGAAATTCAATTTTTTTGTTTAACACACCAAATATAGTGTTAATATGCTTGAGCAAAACACACTGTATATATATATGTACACCATGTCAATCAGTACGTGGTTTCACATGCTTTCAGTCGTTGAATATTAACGACCTCTACAGGCGTTCCTTCCTGAGATTCCTGTTATCTATCGTTGTAATGTGGCAGAGACCCTTTGCACGTCTTAATTAGAGTGTCTGCCAAGAGACAAAGATTTCCCCTTTTCTCAGCTTGGCGGGCTGTTAATCTCTACTGCTGTTGCTTTAGCCGCATCACAACAACAACAAGAAATAAAATGGTACATTCATCTATGGTTTATAAATAGTACTATCATGGGCAAAGATAGATGAAAAACATGGATGCAGGGCGAGAAGAGGACATGCATCTCATTATGAAACGTAAAGCGCAAGCAAATGGCCTACAGAAAACAAAGGGCGTCTGCAGGATGAGGAATGTGAAAGAACACATCGACACTATTATGAAAACAAACTGCCTGCTTTGAAGCAAAATAGGAAACTGACTAAAGCATGGCCTGTGCGGTAGGAGTGGATGCAGCCAAAACATGGCCTTTAAATGGATGAATCTTCCCACTATGAAAACGAGTAGTGGATGTGAAGCAAACATAGTAATTTAGTTAAATATTATAACACGATGTGCTAACTAATCTCACTACAGCAGATATATTAAAAAATCGTAAACAGGGAGGTAAGCCAGAATGAACGTAGCTATTTGACTGTGACGCCGGTTTATAAAATATATATATATACACACATCTATATATATATATATATATATATATATATATATATTAAAGCCAGCTACGCTAACTTCGGCAAGCTAACACTAACAGAGAGCTTTCGTGGGCCATCATTAAAGATAGCGTTAGCTCGTGTTGTGCTATGTATAATTCGTGCGGTTAGTATTGACTAGACAATAACTATATGCTTGGATATGCAATACGTATGTTGTTTGACATGATTTATCGGCTGCACAACAGAAGTAAACAATCACATTTGTTTGTATAAACGAAGACGGCTAGCCGAGAACTCCACTAGCGTCAGCAGCCAACGCTAGCTAGGTTAGCCAACTCTCGTAACTAGCAGCCAGTAAGCTATCGCTACTGCCTGTAAGTTATATTTTGCTCATCGATATTTGAGCTGTACCAAGTGAGTAAAGTTTCTGTAATTACAGGTTTCTCGACTAGCGGGGAGCTCGCTGCTTTCGTAATTTTACGAATAAGTAGGGAGGGTTTCATATGCGTTTCCGTTTTAAGATATAATGGATCCATATACTCGAGTGTGCACCCGGCTTTACTAGCATGCTAGCTAATGATGTTTTGTCTTGTATGTAGTGAGATGGTTTTACCAGAATTAACGTAAACCTAAGTAGAGATCATCGGGTCACGAATTACTCACTTTACGAAGTGCTTAAGGTCACCAGGTTCCCCCATCTTCGAAATCGTTGGTAATCGACCCTTTGTAACACATCAAGCAACAATGTATGCCGACGTCAAATCCATACGGAGCTGTCGGAAGTGATCGTCGGCTCAGCGGCTCCGCTACTGCTGCGCCCTAGCTTCAGCCTGGGCGATTGTTGGTACTATCGAGCTAGCATGAGCTCACATAGTTAGCCAAGAGTTGGAGGA
The DNA here is from genome assembly GCF_016859285.1 of Xiphias gladius. Taxonomy (NCBI): domain Eukaryota; kingdom Metazoa; phylum Chordata; class Actinopteri; order Istiophoriformes; family Xiphiidae; genus Xiphias; species Xiphias gladius. The sequence continues at coordinate 15,846,603 of NC_053421.1, forward strand.
GATCGAAAGCAAAAATAGTCACGAAAATCAAGCTCCTCGAAAGTGTCTTAGTTTGGCCAACCTGTAAATTAAAATAAGACTGGCAATCTGGACTGTGAACATGTCTTTGGATACCTTTTATTCCACACTGATCCTCACAGTTTCTCTCTGGCTGTGGCTTCTGTGTTCAACAACATCACATGATTTGGGAACACAGCTGGCGCGAACCCTGGAGCGCAACGCGGGTTCGAGCTATTAACAGTGACTTACTAAATAAAAAAATATACAGATAAACCTAAAATCTTCAGTACGTTGTTATTAATAAGCGAGGAAAGAGTTAGGGGAGAGAGAGGGAGAGACTTGAGAGCCCAACACCAGGCTTTGTGAAAGGCGACACTAAGCTTATCTGAAACAAACTGGAATATATTTCATTGTGGCTACTGAATAAAAATGTGCATTACTGTGCAGATGTTTCAGGCATTAAAACTAAACTGGGGACGCTCTCAAAAAATAATGCCACTAATAGTTTTTATTTATCAGTTATTTAATTTCATAAAAAGTGCATTAAACGGAAACAAACTCAATCAAATCAATATTTGTTGTGACCACCCTTTGCCTTTAAAACCACCAATTTTCCTAGGGTACACTTGCGCAAAGTTTTTCAAAGTAGTCGGCAGATAGGTTCACCCAAGCATTTTGGAGAATTTGCCACAGTTCTTATGTGGATTTAGGCTGTCTCAGTGTCTTCTCTCTTCATGTAATCCTAGACTGACTCCATGATGTTGAGATCAGGGCTCTGTGGTGGCCAGACAATCTCTTGCAGGATTCCTTGTTCTTCTTGTAGCTGAAGATAGTTCTTTATGACTCTGGCTGTGTGTTTTTGGGGTTGCTGCAAAATGAATTTGGGACCGATCATGCGCATCCCTGATTTTATTTTGTGATGAATAAGAATCTAACCTCAAGGGGCCTAAAACGTTTGCACAGTACTGTGTGCACAGATGGAACTCTCAGCAACAATTGGATAGTTTCCACACAGCAAATTTCATGTAATTCTGTGACAAGACGCAGCCTTATTATGTCCAGATCATGACATGAAGTATTTAATGTGTGCTTCCCACACAAGAATACTAGAAATCATGATTTATAAAATTTTATTATCTCATATGTATTATTGGGAAAAGGTGGAGATCTCAACAGTATCGCCCGCTTGAAAGACATAAGTATGTTTTCATGCATTTTCCTGATTTAAGAGCCTAGGAGCGAATGAGATATAGTGTTCAGCCAGAGTTGTTCCCATTATTCCTGACAATGACGATGCAGAGATGTTGCGGGTTACATCCCACTGGTACCAGCTGTTCCTTGCTGTTGAAGAGTTTGACTTTGATGGAATATTATTAGAGAACTCGTAATAATGTCAGCGTAACAATTAAGGTAAATGTAGTGAATAAAGTGTTAAGTTTCGTAGTTTAAGACTAGGGAACTCTATATACCACACACACACACACACACACACACACACACACACACGCACACGCACGCACGCATGCACGCATGCACGCACGTACGCACGTACGCACGCTCGCTCACTCACTCACACTCGCTCCGGTACAGTAGGTGGCGGTATGCTTCCTCTACGTTTGTTTTCACGTCACCATTAGCAGAAAAGAAGAAGATGATACACTTCGCGACAAGAACGACACGAAGCTGAATACAGCTAACCTGTTTCTCTTCGCATTTCTCATATTTTTTTTACGAGTGTGTTTGGTTGTCAATTGCGTAAGTTTTGCCGTTGGTTAGGTGGCTGTATTGCAGTGATTATAACGAATACAGTCTTATTGACGTAGGTCGGTGTCGACTAAATCGAGCTACCGCTGGAGCGAGAGGCCTAGCTGCCTACAAATCTAACGTTGGCTAAGCTCGGCATTTTGCTGAGCTTTGTATGGACGACTAGTACGTTTGCAATGTTTGCCATCTACTCACCAAACGAACTGCGTTAGAAAAGTTAAATATCACACACGGTTATCATAGTCTCCGACTGTGTGTGTTTTGTCACTTAATGCCAATTAGCTTTGCGGATAGCTGATGAATACCGTTGAAATGAATGGCAACAAGTTGGTTTGTTTGTTTGTTTGTTTGTTTGTTTGTGGGTGGGTGGTGTAGGCCTATGCCTACGGTGCTTTCGACTAGCTAAGCTAAGTGACACTGTTCTTCAATGGATTTGTCACTCCCGATGGATTTAACTACGTGGATGGAGAGCCTGGAATCCTTAGCTAGGTGCCACGCACTTGATTTGCTAATCGGCCAGTGCTCGTTTTCCCCTGTGGCTAGTATTAAACTTAGATTATTTTACAGGCAGCTGGCAGTTGGCTAACGACAGCTGTTCTCAGATTTGGATGCCTAGCTAACGGTGTCAGAATGTATGATTACCATGTTGTGGTAAACCATACAAAATCTTTTTTATTTTAGTAGGCTATCGAAATCAACTTGCGGAAAATAACTACATGGCTGATGAAACACATGGCTGCACTGGATGTTTTTCAAGTGTCTTAATTTTAGAGTCTTAATGGTGTTGAAATTGTTGAGGCATTTGTGAATTTCCTTCTCGGTTGTGCATTTAAGGCTCAAATGAAGGTCAGACCTCAGAACTTTGCCATTCAGCTACCACATAGAAGGGCATTCATAAGCTATGAAATTTGGGAAATCAACGAGAATGCAAATAAGTTATAGTAAGTTTCAGCCACATGACAGCACATAATCACACCCTTCCTCTATATCGAATTCCAGTGTGTTCTAACATTGGATGATCAGAGCTTGAAGACTTGCCTACTACTTGGTAAACAGAAAGTTAGCAAAGAGGTATCTCTTAAAAGTAATGATGCTTTAAAGATAAATTTTTAGACAGCAGATATGACGAGGAGCTCCAACGAGAAGGTGATGAAACTTTCTACAGTACAGGTGTTGTACTGTATCAGTGTGCATCAGTGTACCAAGGAAGAAGTGATGCCGAGGTGGACATACAGACAGGGAAAAGCAAGAAAAGTGAACACTGCTGCAGTCGGATAAACCAGAACGCCACCCTCTGGAATGAACAGATTGAAGTAGTGGTGTAGGTTACCAAATTACGCAATCCACAACACAATGTTTTTGTTGCCACAAATAGAAATTAAAAATGTAATAAATGTTTATTATCACTTTTGGTGCCTTTTGGCTTGTGGATTCTGACTGACAGATGTGGAGCTTATTTGGTTGGTTCATAGCTGGTGCTGATGTAGCAAATACAAACGGTTTGAAGATATTATGCTATGATAATGGGGATACTGTCCTTGATGCGTAGTAGCCATGTACCAGTGGAAGAGCTGCCGTCCTCCACGTCTGCATTTCAAGACCGAATTTACGATGGATCAACAAGGCTTTCCCTTTCCGAAGTCCCCTCAAAACGCCACGGAGATGTGCTTGTTCAACCCCGGGTTTTATTGATCACTTTGTTGGCTGAATAAGTGGAAAAACTTCATGTTAAACTTGAAAGTTTTTGAACTATCTGTGAAGCGCAACACCTGGATGCAGGATTAATGCTGGTCTTTGAGGAACGGGTGACAAACATGAAATGATGACTATGTTGAGTGCTCTCCAGATTGTCACGTTCTGGGAGATGACAAATGTTTAGTCAATTAGCCTTCAGTATTCCGAAGACTACAACTTTATCAGCTATGTTGTTTTAATAAAGAGGTGGCCTTTGAAATGTTTAATTAGCAAAATGCATATTTATGCATTTTGCAAATTAACCAAAGTTACCCAAAGATTTAAGTGTGTGTGACTTAAGTGAGGTGTGCACAACATGGTTGAGTTTTGTTTGGTTTTCCAGTTGATACAGTTGACTAAAAGGATCTGCTGAAATTGATCTAGGGCAAAAATGTAAATGATTTTGGAATGGATTGCCTTCAATGGTTTAAGACAGTGTTGGACTAAAAAAATCTTACTAATGGTGAAGTGGTGTGGTAAAGTGAAGAGTCTTTTGTGGGGAACCTGATTCAATGTACGCTAAATAAAATTTTGGTTGGAATTGGTTGGAAAGGGATGTGTTGGTCATATTATACTTCATTAATCCGGCTGGCATTTCAACACAAAGGGCAGATGCTTTAAGTTGATATTGTGTGTTGAGACTTTATCACACGAGTGTGAACTGTGTGTACATGTTGAATTGTTATGGTCAACTTTACCAATCTGAATTTCTCATTGTCTGTTTTAAGGTGGCTTTTGTGGGCATTGATCGTAATGGTGTTACCGTATCTCTGATGTCCTTTACATCACATTGCTCTTCAGGATCAGTGGTGTTATATTGGAATACCAGGAAAATGATGGTGGCGAGAGAAGCTCTGTTGGCAATAATGCTATTCTATACCCTTCTGTCTGCAGGTGCTGTTATTTGTGCTTCAGCATGGCAGTCGTCATCCGTTTACAGGGACTGAGGGTCACAGCCGGTTCTGAGGATATTCGCAAGTTCTTCACCGGCCTCAAAATACCAGATGGAGGGGTGCATATAATTGGTGGGGATCGAGAGGAAGCTTTCATTATCTTTGCTTCAGATGAAGATGCAAGAAGAGCCATGACTCGATCAGGGGGTTGCATTAAGGATTCACCTGTTACATTGCTTCTCAGTAGTAAAGCAGAGATGCAGAGCATGCTTGAAAGAAGTACAAAAAATGTAGAGCTGGATCAAAGGAGGCGATTTGAGGAAAATGCAAGACGTGGCAGAAGATCTTTGGGCCCTGAGGTGGGAAGGAGATCAGATAGCAGATCGGGTCATACCCCTCCCCCTCATTACCAGAGGATTTCAAACAGTAATGATGACTTCTTGTGTGTGTTTCTAAAAGGAATGCCCTTCTCTGTGACTGAAAAAGAAGTACGTGACTTTTTCAGTGGTTTACTTGTTGATGAAATAATCTTATTGAAAAATGAATATGGTGCAAACAATGGGAAGGGTCTTGTAAAATTTGCAACAAGAGAGGATGCAAGCGAAGGCCTTAAGAGGGATAGGAGATACATTGGGTCAAGGTATGTCGAGGTGTCAATGACAACAGTAGTCGATTGGCATCGGGCTACTGCTAGAGTACCAATGGTTGTCAACAGGGAAGGCAACTTTGAAAGGGATAGATCACCAATTCGCAGTCAGAGGAATCTACAACATCATGCAAGATCCCAATCACCTTTGGCCGAGAGATCCATTGCTCCTTCTGACGAGTACTGCGTTTTGCTCGACAATCTATCCTATGCAGTGGGAAAAGGAGACATAAAAAAGCTTTTTCATCATTCAAAGCTTGAGGATGACCAGATCCTGCAGTTGATTGGCAAAGATGGGAGAAGAACCAGATCTGCATTTGTCCTTTTCAAAAATCAACGTGACTATTGTGATGCTTTAACTCATGAAAAAAGACCATTTTTCAATCGAATGGTTTGTACCCGCCCAATCTCTAGAGAGAGCATGATCACCCTTCTGGAGTCTCACTGCATGGATGCTCGACCTCCTGGAAAATCTGAACGGTTTCAGGAGACGCCTCCATCTTACCCCAGTGATCCTTATGACACTGAGAAAGTGTGTCTGTTTCTGCGGAACCTGCCATTTGATGTAAGGAAAGTTGAGATCATGGACTTCTTCCTTGGGTTTAATATCACTGAGGACAAGGTGTTCTTGCTGCTTGACCATAAAGGTGCTGGGGTGGGGAAGGCTTTGGTTCTCTTCCGGTCTGAGGCAGAGGCTATGAGAGCACTCTCTCTCAATGGACGACGGTTTCTTGGGTCAGAAGTGATTCTAAAATGCATTTCACGTTCTCAAATGCGACAGTTAGGTGTTGAGCCACCAATGTTGCAAGAGCCACTTCCCCAAGAGGAGCAGTACTCAGGCAGGAGCAGTGAGGCATCCTATCGCCCTGGTGACGGTGACGGTGACAATGACTACTCTGACCTTAGGATGGCTCATGATGGTAATATATCAGATACTAATGTACAGGCTAAAGTTCACAGAGGCTGTGATTATGAGCCTTATGAAGTGGGCTCTTGTGCTCCTCATGACAGGGATAATGGTGTTCGTAGCGACTTTGGCACCTCGTTGCAGCATTTTGGTGGTCCCACCTGTGTAAAGTTAGTCAACTTACCATTCCAAATCAGAAGTGAAGAAATCTATGACTTTTGCTATGGATATCGCATTATCCCTGGATCTGTCTCACTACAGTATGACCAGAGTGGAAAACCTAAAGGCTCTGCGACTGTAGTATTTGAGTCTCGTCAGGAGGCCTTAACAGCAGTGGAGGAGCTGAGTGGAAGGCCAATAGGTCCAAGAAAAATAAAGCTACTGTTTGTTTGAAAACGACATTGTTTTCATGCCACTAACATGCCCCAGCAGCATGGTTTGGACATATACACAATGTTGGTTTAAACAAACTTAATTTAAGGGAAGCATTTCCCTTTTCTTCCTCTTTTTGATTTGATGTGGCATGGGTTTATTGTACACAGTGAATTTTGTTTTTATTTGTATTTGTTGTATTGTGATAAGGCAACATAGTTAGACTAAATATGGGTTTTGTATATAATACTCATCTTAAAGTGAAATACTTGGTTTGATTTTCTCATTGAAATATTTTTTTTTATTCATGTTTTAAAACTGTTATTTCACTTTACTATTTGTGGTTATACAAAGTGTATTTTTTATAAAAACATCTTAAAACTAATTCTTAGTTTTTCTTCACAAATCTGTCACCTACAGTGCAAACAAATTTAGCTTGCTGACATAAACCTGTAAATAAAGGGTTGTCTGTGTTCATGATTGAGTGTTTAGTTGGGATATACAGTATTTGCCTTTCATAAAAAATCCATCAGTTTAAGAGAGAAACTTTAAAAAACAATAAGGAAACGAATAGTGACCTCTGAGAATGTATGATGTGTATTTTAGATATTACCGCTTCCTCTGATATAAAAATTGTTCAACACAGCAACAGGTGTAGCATTCTATTGGATTACTTATGAGATAGAGTTTGACAGTGAAAACTACAGTGATGCCAGAACATACATAATTATGCCTTGTCTTTGGGTGTAGAGCAGAGATTTTTATTTAAAATCATAAACCTAACAAAATTTAACATATAGTGACACTTAAAAGTATGGTAGATTTATTTGCATGAAATTATTCAGTTTATTAGTTAATGGTTCAACATTTGATTTTTAAATTGAACATTTTAGCAGCCCATGAAAGATATTAGTGCTTGGATTTAAGTAGAACGAGGGTCATAAATTAACCCCAGGGCAAGGACCTCAGGATCCATTGAAGACCTATATGTGTCATAATTGCAACAAACTCTTGTTGGTGAATGCGGGGGCGAATTTTAACAAAATTTCTTCTCAAAAAAAGCGAATGCAGCTCGATAGCATTTCTGATTTCCACGACGTCACTAGGGCACGTTGAAAAAAGTATTGATGTATAAGTCAGCCACATTATTTACACTTCAGTGTATTGAAATTAAGCCACAACTACCTTGTCTGCTTATTTGGCAAAAAAAATATAAGCCGCTCCCTATGAGGTCTGATGAAATAGACATTATGATCTTACGTACTCACATGAAAGAAGTTTTATTTTGAAAGTTGTGTGCCGGAAGTTATGGTTTTGCTTTGACTGGCATGACACCAGTGAGGTGAGCAGGCAGAAAACCACGCTGCGGAAATTTTGTAGAACTACAGGTGAATAATTAAACATAATATTTTTTGTTTATTTAGTGGAATGACGACGACGAGAACCCTTAAGTTTTCCGTAGGAGTTATTAGACCAGTGTTGCTAGCTAGAATGATGGTTTCGCACTGTTGAAACTTCTGCATCATGATGAAGTTGAATTTGCCATCAGTTAACGTTGGGTGGTTTACTGCCTCATTTTGTGGCGTTAATGTTAAGGAGAAACCGTGTATGATTCCCAGACACGGTCCCGACCGTTAAATAAGCAGTGATTCGTAAACGTTAAACACGGCCGCTAATGGTAGCCGTTATCCGTTATCATCTGCTACACAGATGTCTGCCATGGGACACGTTACAATGGGCAACAAGAATTTTCCACCTGTTTTCCGAAACTGCCTCTACGGTTGATGGAGAATGAGTTTTAAAAACCGTTTTTTTTATCACTAGTGTTTACATGTTATTAGTTTATTTGAAGTTAGCTGACAATTAACCAACTAAAGTTCAGCTAATCGGGCCGAGTTGGGTCGTTTCTGTAACCTATATAATCCACAATTGCTCACGTTAGCTGTTATGCTATATTCAGCCTAGGAATTTCCCAAGCCAGTCATTGTTAAATGTTATTGTAACTATTACTATTATTTTTTCCTGGTATTTATTTTTTCTAAGGAACTTGTAGGAACCATTCGAGGCACTTCACGTTACTGTCAAATTTGTAGAATGCTTATGATCTGGCTAATTAATACTTTTAATATGTTTTTCTATTGTATACCTGTCTGCTATGAACCGGGAAAGATCAGCCGAAGCCTGACATCTAAACAGTAATCCCTATACATTTCTCAGACTTTTGGGAGTAAAAGAATTTAAACTGTTTCTGACATACAACCAGTGGCTTTTGCCCATTTCAGAAACCCTAATGGTCTGCAAACCCCACATTGGAAAGCAGAAAAAAAAAATAACATAATGAAACATTAGTAATTTCTGCCTGTGTCAATACTGCACTACTCAGTATAAATGTGATGAGTGAGCCTTGTAGAGTGTAGTAGGCTTAAAACATGTTTGAACCTTAATGACACCAGAATGGAGGTATCAAGGAGAAGAATCCTCCAAAAACATCTGGAGCCTGCGAGACCTCTGCGTCGCTGCATCCACATTGACATTGGTAAGCAATGTGCACCGGTCGGTCAAACTAGTAGGATCAAAGGTCTCAGTTTGTTAATTTTTCATGATTGTGTTTATATTTAATGGAGTGCTCTTATGAGAATTCTATCACTTCATTTAGAGCCCAAAATAAATGCTGCTACATGTGCACAGGCACTGATGGAGGAAGTGGATCAAGAGGTAAGAAATCCCCAAAAAGACAATGTATTAGGGTTGCAACAAACTTTTTTTTTCATTATCGCTTGTCCTGTTAATTTTTTAACTAATTATCTGTTAAATGTCAAGCTATATTGAGCTGAATGTCAGACAACCCAAGTTGAGGTCTTCATATTGCTCATTTTTTTCTTTTCAACAGGCCAAAACCCAAAGACAATCAGTTTATAACGATACACAGCAGAAAAGCAGCAAATCATCACACTTGAGAAGTTGAAACCAGACAGCGTTTGGCATTTTTGCTTGTCAAATGACTTAAAACAATTATCAAAACAGTTGCTGATTATTTCTATTTTGATTAATGACTGATTCATAATTTCAGCTCCACAATAGTTTAGTGTCCCCAATTCACATTTAGGATTTTTTTTCTCATCACAATAACTTTAAATAAGCCATTTGCCTATTAAACAGGTAATTTACAAACGATTGTTTTTTTTCTCTAATTTTCTAACAATTTTCTATCATTGTGCTTGATAGACAAGTGTTGGCATAGAGCAGTTCTACAAAATTGTCAACATCCACAAACAGAAAGAAGGTAAGGCAACCTACTTTTACCTGATTACGTGATTTGAAATCTTAAAATGTTTATTTTAGTAAATATATATATATGTGTGTATGTATATGTATATGTATATTATTTATGCATGTATATGTTTTTATAGGCAGAATATCTTACACAAGAGATTTTTTAATTGGGTTGGCAAGTTGTCCAGAGGCCAGGAAGAAGCCAGAATTCTTGCCAGAGCACCCCATAGTCTTAACTGAGGCAGTAAGTTGGCTGTTTATATTCAGTTTTAATGTAATGTCCTCACTAAATGGTCAGAATAGTTATAACTGTGCTGTTTGGATTGAACTCTGTTTTTATACTATCTAACAGAGAGATCCTGGTGACCTAAAGCTTCATGAAATTAGGTGGAGTGGTGGAAAAGAGGAAATGTAAGTTTAATGTTATATGTAAACTCTGTTATATGATTTGACTTGAATGCAGATCAGTATTTGAACACTAATTAGTATTTCAAATTGATATAAAACTACATTTTTTTTATACGTATTAGCCCTGACTCATTACTGGTTGTTGTATCATTATCTTACTGTATGATTGTATCTTGATTAAAATAAAGTCACAGACATGAACAGTATAAAAATAACTTGTCAATATTTTTTTTCTGTTTTTAGGGTGGCAGAAAGGCTTGACTCACCTTAAAAAAATTTGCACAGGTGTTGACTGTTTACCCCAAGGAGTGTTTCTGTTGTTTTTTGCTTATTGCTTTTGTTGTTGAATTTTATTTAACTGGCAATTTATATTGCATGTTTATTATTTGATAAATATTTGAGGTGGAGTTGCAAAAAGTCATAACACTAGAGACCACTTTATTTGCTTAAGTATGAGAATTGCATTTTTGCTTACATTATTTGCTGTGTATGATTTTTGACTATGGTAAATTATTTATATTGTGTAAAAAAGTTCTAAACACAAGATATTAGTGGCTACTTTTCAAGAGACCTACCTAAAGCGACACTGATCAAAGTGATGTTTGTCATCAGCTCTAGTAGCTAGGCTCACATCAGCATTGTGATTTATCGTGTCTTACTAAACATGTTAATCTCTTCTCTCATAAAAGACAGTTTGACTCAACAGTTTGGTGTGTTGACATTTTCTTTATGGCACGTAATTAAACCGTAAAGCTGCAATAATGAATATTTTCAGTTCCATGCAGCTGAGGAGGGGACTGCAGAGTTGGGTGATGTTTTCCTGTGGGTTTGTCACTATGAACGTTTTTCTTTCTTTCTTTTTTCATCTTTCAATTGAATGTGTTTGGTTTTGTGGCCTACAACTCTGCTTGTATTACCTCATTTCCAGCCTCAACTGGCAGCTTTTCTCAGCAAAAAAAGCTCCAATAAAATCACAGTATTCTGCCTTCACAACACCAAAGGGATGACAAAGTTCGCGAGTAGCTGGTCAACATAGTGGAGCATTTAATGAGCCAGGTTTTCTCTCGGGTGAGTGGAGACTAAAACAGAGTTTAAATGAGGGTGAATATTGGGCTTACATCTGTCAGGTGGATATTAACGTGAATACAAATGAATGATCATTTTAAGGTATTAAAAAGTTTTAAATTTCATTTACGAAAGGTGTTGAATATTTTTCCTGCCTGCCGTGGGCAGTAACATAACTTAAGGCTTTAGCAAATATATTTATTTTAAATTGCTTAATCCATCTATCACTTTTCTGCCCCTTATTTGGGTCCAGGCATGCACATATTATCAGACAACGGAAACAGACGAGTAAACAACCCCCCCACCCCCCACCCCACACACGCACACCCCCCACCCCAACTGTATAGAGGACCTGCAGACTGAGCAGTTTGTAGTTTTTTGTGTCTCTTTGTGTTCATTTTGAATGTCTTTGTGGTCACTTTGTGTCTCTTTGTGGTTGTTTGTAGTCGTTCTGTGTCTCTTTCTGGTCGTTTGTGTGTCTTTGGGATAGTCTTTGTAGTCTTTCAACTGAACTCTGTGACTCTTAAAAAGCAATATAAACAGTCACTTCACACAGAGGCTCAGGGGACCGCTGAGCCTGTGCCCCGGATGTCTGTTCGGTAATCCATACATGCATGGGTCCGCGTCATGCTAATTGATTATCGGTATGTTACTAGGAATTATTGTTATATACAGCTGGGAGGTACTTACAAATGCGTAAAATGTCAATAAATGAAAGCACTTCATAAATAATTGTAGATCTTTTTTTTTGTTTGTTTTCCGTCCTTCCGTGAAATTGCGCCTCCGACCTTGAATTGCAATCTGCGCGGTTTTAAAAAGGTCCAAAATAGAACTTGGCGACCACTGCGGGAACCCCTAAAATACCAGTGGCACAAATCGTGTGAAGCTGCCCGGAATCGTTCGGCAACAGCGGGATGTTGACGGCACGCCGCGGTTCCCCCATGCGGACATCAGTGAGTGCGGACACCGCACATCTGCCGTGCGCCGACCATGGTACGTGACCGGCGAGGAGTAGTCTGCGTGCACATCCATGCCGGACTGGTGACGTGCGCGGCGCACGTCAGCGTGGGCTGGCTCCCCGCGTTACGGTCTCGGCGTCAGAGGATCCCGGAGCACAATTCATCTGCGGGAAGCGGAGGGAACGGCAGTCTAACAGCAACGTACCAAAGGTAAAAAACTATCTCTTCCTTTGTATTGCAGCTTCCTGGCTCTAACGGCCCTGTTGGTTTATCCTCACGGTAAAGATGGAGCTCATTATCTCTCTTTTCTTTCCCCCCAACCTGCTGGGGACGATAAAAATGTGTGCTGCGGCGTCTGATTATATGCCAGGGGTGTTAAGTGTGAGCAATGTGTCTTGATTGTGCCGATTGAGTTCGAGGGGAAGCGAAATTCCTCGCCACACGTAAGGAAGAAGTATGCGCCCCCGGCTCGTTTGAACGCCCAGGTGTCGTTAGAGGTTGGGTTTTTTTTCCTGTGTCACTGAATGACATTTGTCCCGACACAGCTGTTTTCAGGAAGATGGACTCAAAGGACGACAAGCGAGACGTGTCCTGCAGCAGGTGAGAAAGTTCCTGTCCGGTCCCGGAGTCCGGTCCTAACGTCCTTATTTTCAAAACATATCTGTTGATACGTATGAGCTGTCCTCACGTTGTGTGTGCTCAGGTTAATTTTGAAAAGCGGAAACTACCGGGTTTGTCAGGATATTAGGACATTAACATTTATTTCCTGAAAGTCAAGACTTTTTTTTTTTTTTTTTTTTTTTTTACATAAATGATAATGCATTCGGGAAACAACCCTATCCGGTTTAGCTGCCAAGCATTCAGGAAATGCTGGTACTGATCCACTTTAATGCCGCAAAGTCAATAATTACGGGATTTTAAATGTGAGCACACGATTTATAGGTACTTTATAATAATTTATTACTTTATAATAATAAATAAAGAATTTATAGATCATGAGACAATGACACCTCTGTGTGTGGTAGAGTACTGTTTCAACAAAAAAAATGAACATTATAACGTTCATGAAGGTAGGATTTACACAGGGCTGTTGTATAGGACAGCATTAGTTTTAGCAAGGCAAGCCTAATTAAATGGCAACTGAGTGGCAGAAAGTAGCCCTGAGGAGAACGTTTCACATTGAGATCCAGTTTTAATGTGTCTGCCGTGAGCGTCAAAGAGGAAAGACCAGAACTGACCCTTTAATATTTGCCCCCCCCTTTTAAGCCCTGTTTGTGTGCACAACCCACACCTGGATGCACTGAAAGATGACATCCTCTACCACTTCAGTCTCGGAACAGCAACTCATGACCTACCAGCAATGTTTGGTGATGTCAAAGTAATGATTTTTATGCCATTCATTTGTGCCTGTGTGTGTGTGTGTGTGTGTGGGGGGGGGGGTCACCTCCGTTATCATCTTTATTAGCAAATATCTATGTTTTTTCTGTGTGTGTGCTTTCTTTTAGTATGTGTGTGTTGGGGGCAGTCCCTGGAGAATGAAGTCATTCACTGAGTTCATTGCAGCTGAACTTGGTATGGAGAACCCCAAATCAGAGTACCCAAATATCTGTGCTGGAACGGACCGCTATGCCATGTACAGAGTTGGCCCTGTACTCTCTGTCAGTGTATGTAAGAACAGAAGTCTCCAGATAATTGTATTCTTTTCTGGTAAACAGATGCTATACTACTGATACAAAACAAATACAAGACAAAATTCTGTGTACTTAGTGTCCTTCAATTAAAAAACTGTCTGTGCTTTATTTTTCAGCATGGCATGGGCATTCCGTCTATCGCCATAATGTTGCATGAGCTAATAAAGCTCCTCCATCATGCACAATGCAAAGATGTTACAATTATACGCATTGGGACATCGGGCGGAATAGGTTAGCTTATTATTTGGAAATATTTTTTATTACCTAAGTGCCTGAGAATTATCTGATTATACATTTGTCAAACCATAAATACTGCTACCACTCCAAAGATGCTAGTTTCCCTGTGACTCTGTGAATGAACTTTATGAACTTATGTAAGAGGATATTACTTGACTTGCCTCAGACTCCCTATGTGGTCACGTGTCCTTGCCATGAGATGAGTTAGTTAGTGTGGTCATAGATGACAGTTGAGTTTCTTGGTATTGTCCACAAAGACACGTTTCCTTAGTTTGACCACAAGAGGGATCCCAAGTTCCCTTAGACTTTAGGCCAGTGTCATCCAATATGGCTGTGTGTGTATATAGTTGCTACTAACTGATGTTATTTCTCCTGTTTTCTGAGTTAGAGAAAACCAGTATTTTTCTCTTTTACTTTTATTGGAGTAAGTTATTGACATCCATTCTGATATATACCAACCTTTATATTTTTGTAACTATTCTAAAACCAGTAGTTTGGGTTATCTGTTATAGCTTTGAATTCACAGACCATATATATATATATATATATATTAGCATGGCTAATAGGTGTATGGTAGTAAACTAATGACACATGTCATCTGAAATAACTTAGAATAAGACGTTTAAGAATATGTTTGGATGTTTTTAATTTGAAAATGAACAGGATGCTTCCTTAACTTTATATGGTCTTTATCAGTCCAATTTGTCATTTTAACATATCTGAAAAATACCTTTTAATTTATGCCTTCTGCACTTTCAGTCTAGATATTGTTTATCTCACTTTCCATTTTTGGTTTTTAGGCCTGGAGCCTGGCACTGTTGTTGTTACCAAACAGTCTGTGGATGCCACCTTCCTGCCCAAGTTTGAGCAGGTGATCCTGGGTAAGCCGGTGGTGCGCAATACTGATCTGGACCAAAGCCTCGCTGAGGAGCTGTTGCAGTGCAGCAAAGAACTGAATCAGTTTGAGACAGTGATAGGCAACACCATGTGTACACTGGATTTCTATGAAGGTATGAGTTCTGCTGCTTTGATGTGTTAATCAGATTGTCCACAGACATGTACAGTGGCTCAGTTATAATGTGCATCTCTTGCTATCTTCTCTATCTGATCAATCACCCAGGGCAAGCGCGTTTGGATGGTGCGTTCTGCTCCTACAGTGAGAAGGATAAACAGGACTACCTCAATAAAGCCAGCGAAGCAGGAGTGTGCAATATTGAAATGGAGTCATCAGTTTTTGCTTCTATGTGCAAGCTGAGTGGTCTACGAGGTAAGAAAAACACAATATCAGAATTTTATTGTAGGTGGCAAATTTCTCGGTGTCGTAAAACACAGAATTTTTGTCCTCACACCTCGCTCAGTTTGTAACACTCATTCCTTGTTTCGCAAAGCGGCTGTGGTTTGTGTGACGTTACTGGATCGGCTGAAGGGGGATCAACTGAAGAGCTCTCATGAAGTTCTTCACAGTTTCCAACAACGTCCTCAGAAACTGGTTGGGTACTTCATTAAGAAGCAGCTGAAGGCCAAAGCAATCCTTAACTGAGTGTAACAGTCGTTACACTGGTGTGCAAGCATACGTCAAATTCTGGGTATCTTCTCTTGTAACTGAAAACATGGTGCAATGCAGTACCTCAGCTTTAAGCCTTTTTGGTATACATGCCTGCCTGCTGACCGCTAGCCATACCTTTAACGGGTCCAGAATAATCACTGAATTTTAAAATTATGCACTGCCTTCTATTTATCCTTTGAGCGATTTTAGCATCATAATAAACTGCTACGGACTGAGTTTCACTTTTGTTTTCTCCTGTATTTACCTTTAACCATTGAACTGAGTTTTAAATTAAATATAGAAGCCCGTGGTTATGAAATATGTCTTACTTAAGGCTGCCTCTGCATTATACAACGTATAGTTATACGTAATTCTGTATCCTTAAAACTTGAGCCACAATCACCTTAACTGTCATTATTGAAATGTTCCTTGTGTCATTATGCAAACAAAATGACTGATATTGCCAAATTTGTGACCTGTAAAGGTATCAGCTGTGGAAAAACTCTACAAATATGTATATGGAGTATTTTTTTTATGCAGAATGTATGTTACATTGTTTTTTAGGATTAGACTTTGTTATGTTTGTAGAGATTTCCTTCAGAACCTAAAAACTGTAACAAATTGTCACTCATTTTGAGAGAAAGAAATTCCACTGGATGTCATATCTTAAATAAAGCTTAATGCAGTTTGAAACGATTTGTTTTATGTCCACAACATGCGGCTTTTATGTCTTGGTGCAAGAAGCACTCTTGACTCATGCAGTATGGACGGTTTGTAACTGCAGCTCCGGTGAAGCCCAGCACAAATTGAGACGAACATCCTCAATAATAATGACATTATAATCTATATTGAATCATTCATTGAGCTGATGAACTGATATCATTCGATATAACACTATATAACTGATATAAGTTTACATGTCACTCAAAAACCCTTAACATCTGTCTTTGGGTCAGCCATCTTGTGTGAACCTTTTTAGTTTTAATGCAGGTATTTCAACGACTGAATAATAAATAGGTTTCAAGAATTTAGACTGGCGTCACTGGCTTCAGCTTGAACTCCCACAAACGATATGACAGTAATAACTGTACTATGTAGGCCCATACCGACGTTCGATGATGCAGCCAAATGTCGAGATTGAAGTGGACAGCCTGACTAGTAGCAAGCCTCATTTCTAGTATTTTTGACCAGTGGGCGTTGGTAGTCACAGTTCACAGGAGATGCTCTACTCTGTAGTCTGTATTCTTGTTAGACCATTTTATTAGAAATTACAAGATATAGTGATCTTTTGTATTCCTGAAATAACCTAAATGGGTTCACTTGAAGCCTATTCATACTTGGCAAGCCGACTGTAATATCTTCCGCTGTGCGCAGGAGTGTGGTTGTATACATTCTTAATCAGTCTTGGCTGCATCGCTGGATTGGATTGCTGTGGATCTTTTTTTTATTTTCAGAAACGTGGATCCAGTGAAACCCATCTCGCAAGTAACCGGTCTGGAGAACGTATCTATCGGCTTCGCGTGTCTGTCCTTTAATTGTCAGCGTTGCAAGGTTACAGTGGATGCTGGAAACTGCTCTGCGCGTCAGAGGACAGAGGAGGGTCTGCTTGCGCGCTCCCGTCCCGTGCGTGCCCACCTCCTGTCTGCCATCCGATCCTACCCCGGTCTCCTCGCTGACTCAGTGCCTTAAGCAGCATCCCCGTTCACCTGAACAGAGCTACAGCATCCCCTGCGGAGAAAATACTTCAGCCATGGCTAAAACAGCAACCGGTAAGCGGCTTCAGGCCGGTCCTGTTAAACCGATGCATGGATGGATGGATGGGTGGGTGGACTTGGAATAGACGCAACCTTTCTGTTATATAGACCCCGTTACGGCCCGGCATAGTCTACCGGCTGGCGGTCGTCGCGTCTGTAAGGGCTCCTGTGAGAAATGGTCCCCTTTGAAAGATTAAGAAGCGGAGTGGAAAGGCTTCGTTCCCTTTGATATTTTTCTATCGACTAGGGGCCTATTGTCTCAGCGCAAGAGTCTGGTAATGATAGCACGAATAAGGGGGTACAAGCCAGGCATCCTCCGTCGTGATTAGGTTTCTGAAATGTCTCCTTTATTATCCCCAGCTGTGTCAATGTGTTATTCCTCATTTGCTTTGAGCTTATCCTGTGAAAGGGTGGATAATTAGACGATGTGGATTGGCCCTGGACAGCTTTATTTACAACGCCGCACCTGCTGTTCATGCTACAGCGGCCCCAGCATGCAGCATAATGCAGACGGACCCCACCCAAGATGCTGGGCTGCCGACCATTTAGCCGACAGCGAAGCTGAGAGGGCTTAATCAGTCTTACTATTACATTACCTTGCTATAAATAAACCTCAACAGCTCCGACTGCTTATTTAAAAACGTTTTTTTTCTGTAACCTGAACGTGATTGTTTCATCGGTTCATTTATTTGGGATTGCTCCTTTGTTATTCTCCATAGCTTTTATTATGTCTTCCATGCCAAAGATGCATCAGCAGCTTTGACAGATGTGCTCTTTTTTTGTTGTTGGTTTGCTGTTTTTTTTTTTTTGTTTTTTTGCTAGAATAGACCATTGGTATATTTACAAATGAAAAGTCTCCGATTCCAGACAATTAGGTCTAAGAACTAGCGCAATGAACCTTATACTAACATAAAAGCTAGACTGCATCCTGCCTTAGTCATCCCATCTGATGGCCAGTTATTGTTGTGGGCCGAGCATTTGGCCTATTTGTTTCCATGTTTTTTAGCCGCTGCATTCATATCTAAAATATTTATGGTATCTGGACACAAGCAAACAGTTTTATAACCTTGAAATACAAATACGGTGTGCAGACTGACTTCATTATGGTGTATATGGTGGCAGAGATGTAGCGGAGTAGACAGGTGCATGGCAGGGTGGGAGGCAGGCCAGCCCTGCAGCAAGGGGCCGCTTCACACACTGGCCTTTGCAGCAGAGGGCTTAGCAGCCCTGACAAGCAGTAGTCCTCTATGGAGAGCCAGGTGGGCACTTCGTCACACATGGGAAGAACGTGGTCAAAGTGACAGCATTTGCAGAGAGACTGAAAATAGTTCAAAACCTTATCCAGATCAAGCAAAAAGAAAAAAGGAAATAAAATAAATTCAAGATCGTTAATCAGCTGTATTTGACAGCTGTGACTACAACACTCAATAAGGTAGGGATAAGACAGATATAAGTGCTTCCAATTTTTGGGACCATGACACAGGACAAACAGCTGAGAATTCAACAGGAAATGAAATAACTTGACACACAGTTCTGTCCGTCGCTCATCTTATGCAGATTGCAAAGGGATATTGTACAAGGCATCTTATTGTAGAATCTAGTAAAGTCACAGTAATGCTCGTTGGATCTTAATTTCATCACCCGCACAGAACACATTCATCCAATGAATTATTAAGCAACATGGCACTCATGTCATTTTAGGCTAAGATCAGACTCGGTGTCATGCCCCCACCGTCATAAATGCAGTGGTCACCTGATGCTAAATGGTTTATTGAGCCGTTTTTCCTCTCCTCAGTTCTAATATCTTAATTTAGAAATATCTCATGCTTATTTATTAATTGTCTGCAGAGTGTTATTTGGTAGTGAGGTCATTTTAGCTGGGTGTTTTAAATAGCCTGTTTTACCGTTTTTTTTGAGTAACATAGAGAGACTCACCTGGATGCTATGCCATGTGTTTATGTTCCCACAGCATACAAAGAGAAGATGAAGGAGTTGTCTGTCCTCTCCCTCATCTGCTCCTGCTTCTACCCAGAGTCACGCAACAAGCTCATGTGTGAGTTTGAAGGTATGGATCCACTCAAACATAGATTTTCTTTCAGATCAAACAAATTGCCCCCCATGGATGTTTTAGCTACCAATTAAATATAGACATACGTAATAATGACATATTATTGGACTGATATATTTTGTTATTGAACACTGATTTTGCTGATGCCATCATCATTTTTGTCTAATTTACAGACATGGAGGTGAAACCCATAAATAAGAGGGCCTCAGGCCAGGCCTTTGAGGTGATTCTCAAGCCTCTGTCTCCAGTGTCAGACGTAGCCCACAACCTCCCCTCATCCCCCAAGAGAGATATCTCTTTGGAGGACATTGAGAAGAAACTGGAGGCTGCTGAAGAACGGAGGAAGGTGAGTGTTTCACTTGTTTGAAATAGCTTTTGGTGTTTAAAATGGAGAGAAAAAAAAATCTTTGGGACATTAAACCGCTGTAAATGAATCAGTGTATTATTTTTGTTGTGCATTTTTAGTACCAAGAGGCCCAGGTGCTGAGGGCTTTGGCAGAAAAGCGAGAGCATGAGAGGGACGTGCTGCTAAAGGCCATGGAAGAGAACAGCAACTTCAGCAAGATGGCTGAGGAGAAGCTCCAGATAAAGATGGAGCAGATCAAGGAGAACCGTGAAGCCCTTCTGGCAGCCATGATTGAGCGTCTACAGGAGAAGGTGAGAAATTAAGATTTGTTGTTACGTGTCAGCGCAAAGACAGCACAAGACCCCAAGTCTGATTTGTCGGTCACTGGTCGATTGGGCGCTGTCCTGCTGACTGATAACTCTCTCTCTGTTGTTGTGGTGTCTTCAGGAGAGACATGCAGCCGTGGTGCGCAGGAACAAAGAGCTGAGGGAAGAGCTGACAGCATAAGCCTCGCACAAGTCCCGACTTCCACGGTCCATCTATGTCCCTCCATCCAGTCCTTTCCTTTTCCTCGCCCCTGCCCTCACCCTCCTCAGAACAGACACCCAACCCTGGAGGCCGAGAGGTTCGAGGACCTCAACACCACATCACAACACACCACATCACCAATACTCACTACTATCAGTATTATCAGTGGATTTAAAAATCAATAACGCTCATCTTGAGAAATAAATGGATTTGTTGATTCTAGAGAAAATGCGAGAATATGGCTTTGTTTTGTAAATACTTTTTTTTTCAAATCTATCTATCGATCCATCCATCTATCTACCTATCTATCTATGATGGTAGGTGAAGTACATACAAAGATTGTACTGTACTGCACTGTATAATTTCAAACATTTTGTTTGTCATTGATTAATGTTTCAGTTCATGAAATTTGACTCTACAACCATTTTGTTGTGAAAGCCCTCGGTGTTGTGAGTTGGCTGTAGACTGACCTTTGCAGTTGTTTCCTGATGATGTCATGATGATGATGATGATGATGACGATGATGTTTCTGTGTCTTTGTGAAGAATGACGGTTGGTGTACCTAGGCTACACACTCCTCAAGATATCGACGTAATCCCATCTGTATCTTCCTCACGCACACCTTCTCATTCTCAACACGCGCGCTTGGAATTTAACAATACGCCCAACACACAGATTGATAAAGTGTCCGCTTCCCCTGAAATGAGCTTGATAATGGACTTGAGAGGTGCTTTGCTGTTTATAAGAATGTCTTTGCCCAATGGGAGCAACTGTTTATACACTTGCAGATTCCCACTTACCATGACAACGCCATTTCTTGACATATCCATCTTCAGCCAAATCAAAAATCTCTGTTTCGTACACAGTATTTGGGGATAAATCTCTTGAATGTTATGACACCGTACTGGTACCACGCATAGTGTCTTGGACAGTGGAATGTGCCGTTGCTCCCACCCTGATATTGATAGTGAGAACATAACGTATGTCTGTGTGGGTGTATGTGAATGCGACTTTTCCATGAAGCATCATTAGTGTCTGCTCTCTTTAGGGGATTAGATAGAGAATGGATGCAGGATGCTTTACATTCAGCACACTGAACTAGTCTCTTTTTAATATACAGTACCACTGATATCTGCCTGCATCCTCTGCTGCTTGTGTTTCTCCCTTCATATATTTCTCTGTGAAAGCTTTGCTGAGTAAAGGTTTGGGGTTCTGTGAACATGGCATGCAACATCCAACAATTTTCTGTGCTAAAAGAGGAGGGAAAATGTAAACTGCCAAATAAAAGAACCAGTTATCTACACATCCTCAGAATCACAGTCTTCCCATAGTTGATTTTTCATTTATGTTCATTTATGTTCAAGTCATGTTAATAAAAATTTGGAATTGTAGATACACACACACACACACACACACACACACACACACACACACACACACACACACACACACACACACACACACACACACACACACATATAATCAACATAAAACGAATCCAGGATCAGTCATCGGCCATGTAGAAGAAAAAAAGAAATGCGCAGTTCCTCCAGCAGGTGGCAGTGGTAGATGTATTTGGGCCAAGGACACCAAACTGGAGCCCGTAGCCTTTGAAAGGTAGGGCAAAAGTTCACAATATTCAAAAGCAAATAGGGGAGAAATATAGTAAGACGACCACCGACTGTGCACCTGAATCCGCTGGATCGTTTGTGTTTCATCTGTTCACGAGAATCACGACGGTTTTGAAATTGAAATATCAGCTCCATCCAGAGGGAGAAGGGTTTGCGTCACCCTTTGGCGATCAGAGGACATCGAATCGCGATTTCAATTTATTGATATTTACTCTCTCATAGGAAGACAATATACTTTATTCATTATTAATAGCCCTGCAGAACAAGCGGCTGCCCCCCCTGGAAGCCTGAGGTGCTGCATGGACGGATAAAACAGTCATTGAAACGGTGAGCCCATACAAAACATCGGCGTTACTAAGACTGGACTAGAAACAAGTCCTCCGAGCTGAGCGGGGTTTTATTGGTCCAGCTGTCTGTGTGTTGTTGTTACTTTTTAAGCGTTTTCTTCCAATGTCCCCATCCTGTTCACACCATTGTCTCCGTTTCAGATCAACCCAAGCTGGTGAGGTCAGGGCAACATTGTAAAGGATTTCCTCTGGCTCTTAATGATTTCCTGGGTATTCATCAGGGCAACAATGCTCGCAGATTTGGTTACTTACCTGGCGCAGAGTAAAGGAATTGACTTTCAGTTAATAACTGAGACCACAATCGCCTATGATTAACTTCTATGGGACTGCAACAAAAATGCACCTGCAGATTGTAGGGTCTTAATCACTTGAAGATAGAAAAAAATAGCAATATATAAAAAATACCCACCTATCGTACATTATGAAAACAGAACAATCTAGAGAGTTAAAGGAGCGAATGCAACGGAAACAAAGAGTTTGGTTTAAAGTTGGTTTGTTTTATACTCTTAAACTCAATTTATTGGTCCAAAAAATATTACAAATAGATACAAGAATGCAAATTTCCAATTCTCAAGTAGTTAGTTTCTCAACAATGGCACATACAATATGCATATTCATTTCCACAAGTTCTGACACCGCTAGAGAAGCAGACTGAATTAAGTAACTCCACATTATGTTAAATACAGATGTCCGTGCTTGACAAATGTAGAGGTTTCATTATCTGGTCTACAAAATATTACCTATAAATTTGTGCTTACAGTAACTCTATGTATGGCCCATACATAATATCATCATATCAGTCTTCAACCTGGAGACAGTGCATGTTAACTAAATTAGTTATCAATTCAAACTAATAACAAAAAAATCTTTTAGAATTTGTTTCTTGATAAGAGTAATGACATAAGGAGCGGAAATTACGTCCTTCAGCAACCTCTCCCACTTACTGTTTATACTTAATAAAATAAAATCAGGTTGCTGTGTTCCCCTGTGTTTTATTGCTATAAACACAGATATGGCAGGTTTTCCTGCCAAGTCTGTGGTGGTGGGCACAGCTCAGCTGTTGCCTTCAGTCCAGCTGTTAGCTTCAGAAGGCCCCGATCTCCGTGCCCCAAGGTCTGTAGGGCTTTGACAGGGTGGAGGAGGGGCTCACTGTGCTGAGGGCTGTCGGGGAGATGAGAGGGAAAGCACCGAAGGAGAGGGGGAAGGCCGAAAGCGAGGAGAGGGATGAGAGGAGCGGTGGCGAAAGCTTGGATGTTGGCACAGGCAGACTGAGGGGCAGCGAGCCGTTTGGAGATACCCTGAGGGACTCTGTGGGGGGCATGACACTGAGTCTGGACGTCCCAGATGCCTCAGTGGAGGAGGAGGAAGATGTAGAGGAAGAAGAGGAGGAGGAGGGTGGGCTACTGTTGCTTCTGGATGCAGGTGTCCTGCCCTGAGGGTGTTGTAGGAGGAGGGGCTGGGGGAGATGGGCAGGGGCAGTTCCGTAGGCAGAGCCCCAGGCCAAGTGTTCCAGTCCAGTGTGCACCTCCCTCTGAGAGGCGCAGTTGCTGAGGTGGGACACCAAGCGTACACGGAGGGGGTCTGTGCTGTCCCGACCCTCGATGATGCTCAAGTAGCGAGCTGTCTCTGCCAGGCACTCCCTGAAGCCCAGGCTGCGGTAATCCTTAGCAAGAGCATGAGCCTCAAAGTAACCTGTCAGGGAAGAAAGCAGAGTCAGAAGGTTAGAAACATGTGATTTAAAGCATATTTTGCGATTAGGAATTATGTATGAATGTGTTTACTTATTATCCAAAGCCAAAAAGGGGGCACTTACCTTTACCTCCAGACGAATGAAGCATCTTCAAATGGTCCACGGTCATTTGGAGTATTTCTGCTTTTTCCAGTTTAGCTGATCCCTGTAAGAGAAAAAGAATAGTGTCCCTTTTAATGAAATGAATGGGGTATTACCCATCGGGTGACCATCTAAAAAGTGTATGGGCAAATGTGCCCCTAGTCATAAGGCAAGAATGCAAGTATAACCAACTTACCTGTTTCTCAAAGGCACTTGGCACCAATCTCCTCAGTTCTGACAGACTGTTGTTGATTCGGTCACGTCTCCGTTTCTCAATGATCTATTAAAAATAAATATATATAAATAAACAACGTAATTTAGGTCACATGCGGGGAAAAAAAACCAAAACAAAACTATGGCATCTATTCAGTGCGCAAGTCGGCGGCAGAGATAATGAGTTTACTCACCCCTCTGCGCCTTTTTCTGGCTTGCACTTGGGTGGTTGTGGAGGGCGACATGGAGCCGTGAGAATCGATTTGTCTGAGAGGTAAGGCAGCAGTTAATCAGTTTTTATTCAAACAAAAGGTACACGTCTTCGGGATCGATCAACGATGGCAGGACAACGAATAAAAAGGCACCTGAAGTAAAGTTAAAATGTTGCAGTCAGCTATTAAAATCAAACTATTCTGCCACGGTATAAGATATAATGATTTTAAAAAAAAAAAAAAGTTATTTATACCCATTTTCGTCGCCGCTGTCTTTCTCCACCTCGACATTGTCGTCCAGGTCGCTGTCGGACGAACTGTAGTTGTGGCTTCGCTTCATCTCTCGCCTCCGAGCCCGTGGCGGTGCAACGACTCCGTGCAGGGAACGCGGCAGTGGCTCACTGACAGCGGAGCGTCCGTGCAACAGTTTAAACGTCAGAGTCTGCCCTCCGCTGTGATCACTGTCACGCCGCGGAGGGGCGGGGGGCATGATATGGGCGGTGCCTGGGGCGATTCGAGCCTGTTAAAAGCCGGGCTGGCATTTGAGTGACGTGCGCTTTGAAGAAGAAAAAATAAAACCCTTAAAAATCACTAGACAGGCCCAACGTCTCGGGGAGGAAAGCTTCACTGAAGATGTTGACACTCCTATTTAAAATGATCTAAATCGATAACCAGAGAATCATTTTAACAGAACGTAGTTTAAAACTTGATATTCTTAATAAAGAGCACTGAGGTTGGTCCTTTTTTCCTGTGACAGGCCGGTAGACTCCTGGCCTCAGGTCCCTGGTTTCCCCACCGAGGCCCTAGTCCATCAGCAACAGGCCCCATAATAGTGGGAAGCCCTCTTCTTCTTCTTTGGTGTTGTGGGGGACACACTGCCTTATTAGCAGAGTGTGTTGTTCATCGCCCGCTGTCAGCTGCGTGGTTCCACCACGGCACTGATCAGCCGGGAGGCCCGACTTCAGTCAGTCACTGTTGCCAGGCTCTCCTAGGAAACATGCCCTCCTCCCCCCAACCGACTGGCACAGGGAGACCTTCCCAGGGAATCATTCATCCCCTGCGGGTGAAAAGAGTGAGCCTCGCTCCGCCGTGACTTGGGGAAGAGAGACAGAAATGTTTTTAGAAGCTCAGGCCGCACGCAGCCACAGATGACTGTTTTGCTTGTGAGCTGAATTAAAAAACAAACAAACCTACTTAGGCTTAAGCGGCAAAACATAGGTGGCTCACTCTGGATAGGGAGCAAGGGCGGTCTGAAAAAAGGTGTTATAATTTTGACCCCACTAATGCACTTGGGTCAGAGGGCAAACTATATAAAACACGGGAGCTTTCAGTGTTTATGTTCCACTGCATCAGTGATCTCTTCTGGCTGCTTTTTTCTAGTATTCATTAGGGAGAATGAGACACGAGATCTAAATGTACACACGTGTTTATATGTAATTCAAGGCAAATGTTTGTGTATGCAAGTGTATGATCTCAAATAAACACAAGTTTCATGTTTGGTGATATCATGTTTTAATAAGTTAGAAGAGTAGATTTTAGTCATTGCCATTGCAATAGAAAGTTATTGTATCTAATGAAGTCCATTTACTCAAGTACTGTGATTTACTTTTTGGTTTTTTTTGTTTGTTTTTTTTTTTTTACAATTTTGAGGTACTTGTTTACACTTGTATTTCCATTTTAGGCTATTTCCACTCCACACACTATATTTATTATAATTGCTCGTTATCCTGCAGATTAAAAATTCACATACAAAACCTATGAACACTGTAAAAACTAGTTAAAATCAACCATCTACATCATTAAAGTATCGCTCACTTTATTGAATCAATATTAATGATCCAGTAATATAATAATCAGTTTATCATTCACACAGGCCAATCTGCATTATGACTACTTGTATTTCTGATACTTTAAGTACGTTTTGTTGCCAATGCAACTGTACTTTTACTCAAGTACAAATTTGAATCCAGGACATTTACTTGTAATGTTTTTTTTATAATGTGGTATTGTTACTTTTACCTAAGTAAATGATCTCAATATTTCTTCCACCACTGTCATCATGTACTTTAAGTAGACATATAAAATGCATAAAATACCATAACACTATTATCGTAAAAACAGCAGTCAAACGTTGGTCTTTCCTCTCTGTTAGGGATGAAAGGTCTGGGAAACGACAGCACTTGAGGCTGGGATAATTCCTGCATTAAGTCTGACATGTCTGGTAAGGCCATCAGTGGGAGCGTGACCCCCCCCTTGCTGTCCTCCATTCCAGTACCTTGTAGAGGAGCAGCTGTTTCTCTGCTCTGTCCATCAGGTCAGTTGTTAACTTGGTGCGTTGGGAGCTAGACAAGTGCGGATGAGAGCTTGATTCCAGGGAGCAACTGCAGGCCAACACGCTGTTCCCAGAATGTCAGAGGGGTCTCAGTGGTGACAGATACTATGTGCAAGCTTCAGTCATTCTGTTGATGAAATGTGTGCGGATGAGCCCCTCACACTATCACTATACACACATACACATAGACCCCCACCTCCATCCCACCACCCCTTGTCAGCACGCACTTTCACTGAAAATCCTGCCTACCTTCACCAATTTCACGCTCCTCTATACTCCCATACCCACGCTTGGTTGATTTGTAGACCTTAGCATATGTGCATAATCCAGTGCTAAAAAACACCCAAGGCCTGCATACTCCCATTCTGGACAGGATCTCTCATGTAGTCATTGCTCTTCACCCCAGAAAGTTTAGCGGTAATGGGACGGATTTGGATACAGATCCCGGGTAGATCAGTACAAGCCCTCCCCTTGCTCTTTACCCCAGACTAAACCATACATGGCCTCTCCATGACTCTCTGCTGAATAGCAGCTCGAGTATATTTGGGATCACTTCAGTATTATTTATGATACTATTATGGTAATAGGACTCTACAGTGCCACCAGGTCTACACGACAGGCAGGTTCATGTGGTCTCCATTAAGCAGACACAATCCACAGCCCTCACACCTGACTGTCAAGGTCCTTCACATTAGTGCTGACATGCCTGTGACCTATTAAACATAATTATGATTCTTCTTCCAAAAACCTTGACTTTTAACCAGTGGCATCACAACATTTTCTCAGCTTCCACCCTAGTTGACTTTTGATGAGTGTGGATATAAATTCTATAAAATTTCTGCTTGAGTGTGTTTGATTTGAGCCGATTTGTCTGTGATTGCCCTGTTTCTCTATATTATGTTTGTATTTAATAACTTGAACAGCCTGCCAAACTGGCTGTTGACCCTGGGCCTAACTTGGCACCAATTTGAAGAAACTACTCTCAAACCAGTGCCAGGAAGCTAAGAGGTATAAGCAAGCATTTGTTTGAAACTGGCGTGTGCCCAGCTGCCTTCCTCAATCTTCCCTTAGGTTTCCCTTGGTGACTCTTTGTGTGCAAGAGTGCGGCCTCAGTGTGTGCTGGTGTGTCTGCATGTGTTTATGTGTGTGTGACTGAGAGTGTGCGAGTGTGTTTAGGAGGTGCTGTTTCCCACAGCCCTGATCTAATTCCGTGGTAACTCAATCTCCGTGTGAGCGCTTCCCGGCGAGTGTTCTCCCACCCGTCGACAGTCTCTCTCTGGCTGGCTGAGTGGCTGAGTGTGTCTGACAGAGGCCGGCTCAGTCCCATTGGACCCCCCACCCCCACCCCAAACCACCTCCTACCCACCCTCCCATCAGGATTGATTTACTATGTCAACCGTTGGGGCTGTCGGCTACAGCGACGCTCGCAGCCGTGCCTGCATCCTGTGTGCACACCATCCTGACATCTTATATTTTTCATTCAACAACTGCTGGAATGAAGTTTGCATTTGTGTGTGTGTGTGTGTGTGTGTGTGTGTGTGTGTGTGTGTGTGTGTTGAGGGGGGTGTGGGGCTGAGGAGGGGGTATCTTGGGCACATGTGTCTATGTGAGATCATGCCTTGTCCGTGTTTTATTCAGATAGAGAGGAGGTGCATGTAAAAACGGATGAACTTTGCTGCATATATGAGCTATAACATATGTAAGAAAATGCCACCTATGCTGGTCCTAAATAGCTTGTCTGACTGAGGGAAATGTCTCCCACACAGCTTCCATACAACAATGTTATCCTATGGGCCACAGTTTCCTGCCTGTCCCCTCTGGTTCCAGTCAGCACCCAGGCGCTATATCGGGCAGGGACCAGACGAGGCCTGAGACCCATTCCCACCGTTTGACCGTAATACAGCCGCCATCTCATTCTTTACTTTCCTGCCTTTGTTGGCATCTATTATCCTTGTGCTTTTTGGATAGGTAAAGCCAGAGAGGATGTGTTGACTTCCTTGTTTCTTTGTTTAGCAGGAGCTTTTTTTGTAAGTCTTTTTTTTTTCTCCTGAGGATAGCTCTCCAGGTCATAATGCTGACACCAGGATCTCAGCACCGGCTGTCAATTACATGTCTTAGAGTCAATTACAGGGCATGATGAGCATTTAGAAAAGATCCAAGCAATACTTTGAACTCTGATATGGGCAACTTTATGTAATGAAAAAACATGGATGACCTGAGTCACACCCGAATAAATAGAATATATTTCATCCCTTTTTCCATAATGGTGCACACTCCTGCACAATGGCCCCTAACAATCATACTGTTCATGAGATTTACAAGAATGCTGCCCATTACCAGTTAACTTATGCAAGTCCACAATAGAGGGAAGGCAGATCACAAGATTGGTTCCCAAATAAGCACAACAGGAGACAGCACGTGATGTCGACGCAGAGAAAGGAGGAACACGGAGCGAGCTACTTTTAAGGCCACACATTGTGTTGCCACAGGAAAAACATTGTTTGCATATCAATGGAGTGTGTGTCTTGGTGTGTATGTGTGAGGTAAGGTGGAGGGGGGTTTGGGGCTCTAATTGAAATGTATCTCCTGGTTTACATCATGCAAAAGGAACCTCACTGGGACTGGCCATCTGAGTTATTAGTCAATTTTATCTGTAGCAAACTTATAATGACTTCTTTCTGAAGTTGTGTGTGTGTGTGAGTGTGTGTCTGCACTGACATTATTGGTCACTGCTGGGGGAAATCTGTGTTGTATAGCAGGTCTGTCTCTGAAGATCAGCTGTTGTGTTAAGAGTTACTCCTCTACACCACCTCAGACACTTAGGCCAAGGGTTTTTGGTGGGTTGTGTGCAATTTTTTATTTGCCTGATGCAATTTGCAATTCAATCTGATTAGCGACTATAATAACTAATATTTTTAGACAGAAAAGAGAAACAAAAAAAGAGCCAATTTATGGTGTGTCACAAGTTTATCCAAAAAAAATGCTGTCTTTTTTTGTGAGCCGGCTCCTTTCCCAGTGGATGCTCTGTGCCAGCTGTCTGCACTGCAGTAAAGTACTGCTTTCCCAAGCTCCGACCTGTGGGAAAATCTGTTGTGGCCAGTAATTGATTCCGCCCTGCCAGCCCCATTACTCTCCACTGCAGTCAAACTGCCAGTGATCTGCAGAAAGCCTGTTAGCACAGCCTCTTTACTCTTTCTCTCTCTCTCTCTCTCGCCCGACTTGCACAAACATGCATAAACATGCAGAATCCCACCAAGTCCTACTGTTAGTTCCATCATTTTTTCTATCTGCTCTGTGCGTTACCTTTACTCTATAATTATCACGCTTTTATACATTTTTTCTGTTTTCCCCCCTTCCAGTTTATCATATGATCATTTCAAGATATAATGATCTAACCAAAGAACTATGAGTTGCAGAACTGACCTCAATTTTCTTAAGTCTTTGCAGCATTTGTTCAAAAAATTGAAATGGTACATTAGACTTTTTACATGCATCTACTCTTATCTAGTCCCCTCCACAGTCATATGTCCTTTTGATTTAAAGATGATTTGAATTGACAGGAAAGGTTAGGGAGCACTTGCCAGTTTACCAGGGGAGATGCAACAGATATAAATGATCCCTGTCATCTTTGTAAGGGATTAGTATATCTGTTATTTGGTTGCAGAGCTGCAAGGCAGCAGCAGCAGCAGCCCCCCCCCAAAAAAGTTTGTCATGAAATATTAAGTGCAGTCATCTGCTGAGATGGTTGGGTTGCTTGTCTCAGCCTAACACTTACCACATGTCTAAATAAAGGTAAGTGCTTCCCCCTTCCAATTGATCTTCAATTAGGGGTTCTGCTCTGTGCCTTCGCATCTGTGTTTCCCAGTCTCAGCTCAGCAGGTGGGGTATGGGGGGACTCTCTCTGTGTGTGTTAGGGGGTAATATGAGGATTATCAGGCTCTGGGAGGACACGGGACAGGGATAAAAGGATGTTTTCTAACACATATTCACATGATGACTGTCATGCTGCTCCACAACTATCACTTCTTGCTACATTGATTACATAGGGACACTTTGAACAGAGCCTATATAAAGCTTTAGCAAAAAGGGACACATTATAGTGACCCATACAAAATAATCATTGCATGTGAGATGCAGGGAGTCATAAGAGGCCTCAAGCCGAGTGATTTATCAGGGATTCTCATGACTCTGGCAGGCTTTATATAACTAGCAGCTGAGGGTGCACTTTCCCATGTTGTAAGGGGTCAGGAGGCCACTCTCTAAGCACTGTGACAGTTGTTTTTCACACAAGAATTCCAGCCCACTGTTGGGGGATCTAAGAGAGCATAAAAGAGGAGCAGAGAACTGTACAGTATGCATCACTTTAGCTCCTGGTGAACCCTCCGCCCACTGCACTCTGCACCGGGAGGCTGTACCCCATGGGCAGCTCTCTTTGCACATCTCCCTATACTGAAAGAACAAGCAGTGTCTCTGTGAGAGGCAGGCGCGCCCGCCCCCCCCCCCAATCCCTCTCCAGCCCCACTGTCGGTGTGCTGCAAACCAGAAGCCTGAGGCGCAGGGAGCGTGTGGGATGAAGGGATGAGAGAGAAGATCAAAGCAGGAAGCATGAAAAAGCTCAAAGCACACAAGCAAGAGGCACCTCTCTGACCTCCGCCTCACACACACACAGACACACACACACACACACACTTTTCATCCTGTCTTTGCAGAACAGTCGGCGCCCACCCTGGCCTCCGGTTTCCCTTCATCCAGCAGCCGTTTAAAAAGGCAAAGAGGAGAGGGCACGTTGCTCAGGTCGTGTGAGCCTTTCAGCAGATGGTTTAGACCTGCTGGGAACCAGACCTGAAGTGATGCCTCCTGTTGGTGCCAAAGGCGTGGCGCACACCCAGTTCTGACTGGTCCCTCTTACTCATCAAACTTTAACATACGATTTTCATCGTCTTGCTTTTTAGAAATTTGGAACAGGCATTTAAAATTCGTTGGTTTACTTTGTGATTTTTCTGTAGTTTACTGCATGGATTTTTTTTTTTTTTAAATTGGAATTCTGAAGGTACACTTTTAGTTTTAAAATCCAATGCAATGCAAAAGATGGCCTGAAAAACATTTCAAATAAAGAAAAATATTTCAAAAGAAAGTCATGACTCAGCTGCATCAAATAGTTCCTGGATGAGCCAGCAGGAGGTTTTCTAACAATGATTAAAACATTTTGGGGATTTGGTTGAAACAATAAACAGATTATGGACATGTCTCAACTACAATACATGAAAGGCACTGCTAAAGGATCTATGCATGGAGGAGATTTATCCCCCACCTCGGGCAAAGGCTTACTCAGAATACAAAACACAGTTCAGGATTAGAAGGAGTACAATAAAATGATCCCAAAAAAGATGGAGAATTGAAAAAAATACTCCCATGATCTGTGAAAAGGTGTAATTTAAATGTTTTGTTCCTTTTTTATTTCTCAGACTTGAATGAAGCACCATCCCTTAGCCTGATTCTCACAGGGTTGGATCATTGGCTGCAGAGCGTTGCAACAAAATTCACTGTCCACATGATCAGCTGTGACCCCAGTTTTACCTGCCGACATATAAAGCTGTAGTTTAAGGTTTATAATGAGCCCAGTCATACTTGCAAGCTACCTTGGCCCTGAGGATCCTCTCTCCATTATTCATGAGTCCTCAGGTTGGACCCTGGGAACAAGCTGAGCGAGGCCCTGTGTCAATACGAAACACTGGCCGCCACAATGGGCTCTGCCTCCAACTACACTGTTGACAGACACCAACACAAAGGAGCTGAAAGGGGTCCCCCTCCGTTCTCACACACACTGAAGAATGAGTCAGTGTGCTGCCGGTCAGAGCTGTGTTTGTACAGTATATACAGCTTTTGTCCATGGCCACTGTTCTCTCATCAATGGGGGCTGAAGTGTTGATGAAAACCAGGAGGAAAGGAGTTCTCTGTGGCTGCCAGCGAGAGTTCATGTTCATTAAACGGGCTCTGCGCCTGCTAGATGGCACCTGTATATACACAGAGAAACCCCGGGTGACAGAACAAGAAGTAATCGGCTTACTGGATTGGTAAACAACATTCCATGATATATCACAGCCCGGCCTCCTGACTATCACATCA
Source organism: Xiphias gladius (assembly GCF_016859285.1). Classification (NCBI taxonomy): domain Eukaryota; kingdom Metazoa; phylum Chordata; class Actinopteri; order Istiophoriformes; family Xiphiidae; genus Xiphias; species Xiphias gladius. The sequence goes on from NC_053421.1 coordinate 15,879,486, forward strand.
TTGCTGGCTGTCATTGAAATGAATGAATGCATTTGGACCACGAAACCAAATACTGCAGCCACCTGACTGTCTTATTAAGATCCTCCTGTACAGCATACATTGATTCCAGTTTCTCTGTTTTTTTACAATGATGGCTACTTTGCATAATACATCAAGCACAGTTCCGCTGTGATAAAAGGGTGAATCCACCTTTCAAAGGGTTATCACGCGTGTCATACCAATGCTCATGGACAGTTTACTTAACATGAATAAAAATGAGGGTTTTATCTTCAAAAGTTAGAAACGCTAGGACTAAATTATGACGCCATGCAGTGACTCACAAAGCAACCAAAATGTTTTCTTGTGTGATTTCATTGTAGGATAAAAATGGGCACGCAGGGGACATTTCCCTGCACCCTTTTCACTGTCAGCAGCTCCATAATTTGCAAACTTATTATACAACCGAAGCAACTTTGCTATTTCTGAATTATTTTTGGCTTATGATAGAATAGAAATTTTTTTACAACTTGCTACATGTCATCATTGCCAACCCAAGTAACTTTTTATTCCAGTTGTTAATCTCAGAAAGGAACTGCATGCTCCCTCGTGTCCTGTGTACAGACATCTGCTGCCTACTGCACAGTTTCCAAAAGCAGTAATGACCTAACTCATTACTGGGTACTTGTTTCTTGTTGCAGATATTTACATAATTTTGCCATCAAACCTCAATACTTTTCTTTTGTTTCTATGCTTTCATCATTTAAAAGCCATTAAATAACTTGTAGTCAGCTTCAAGTGATTTCACAAAGTACAACTTTACTCCCAAATAATGTCTGAAAGACTTCTAGACTTTTTAGTTAAACTATTGCATGGTGGGAGGCATTCGGAGGAGGATGTAACAACTCAATTCATTTTAATCCACTGAGGAGATATGTCACAAGGCACTCATTTGATCTGAATCTGATCTGCTCAGAGCATCTCCAATCATTTCTGTCTGATTCTTTTGCACTTCAATCTCCTTGAGACATTCATCAGCAGCACTCATAAGCTTGTATATCAACTCAGGAGAAAACACAACTGAAATATTTATGAAATAAGGATTCATAAATTCATAATTCATACATGGATGTTCCTCTTCATTTTACTGTTTGATGAACAAAACTATATCACTATCTGCATTTTGCATTGCACAGGCTTTCACAGAGTGGATTTAGATGGAATAAATAAATACATAAATGAATGAAAACTCATCTGTTAAACAGTGGAAGGGTCTTTACTTGTTGACCCTCGTACAGGACACATTGTGTTATTATATAAAAGCCTTGGACTAGATTGGGACAGACAGAAGAACAAGAGGATAAGCTTGATCAGTTTTTCATTTCATTTATTTTGCTTGTTTTCTCTAAAATACAACTTTAACTCACTCACCTTTAGGCATATTTAGTATTTTGGGTTGCTTAGGTTTTAAAAGGCCAATTATAAGGCCTAGTGTAATGTTTTGCCGAAACCATTGGGAGGCAGTACATGGCAATCTGACATTTTGACACAAATAACACTGATATCTGATTGTTTTGTACTAGTTTTGATAGGAATACACTGCCAATCAAAAAATCTTTAAACACCCCATACTTCTGCAACTTTTGTTGTCAAGCAATTGAATTGTAAATATAATTCAAATGTTCAAATGCATTATAAAACATTTTGTAAAAAGATATGGAAGTAATACATACAAATAAACTAAAAGATGATTAAATATGAATGAAAATCCATTTCAACATATACTTTTTGTAATGTCTGCTACATTTATCTACAACAGTTATTAACAGAACCTCTAAGACCTACTTAATCCGCTTTTCATAGGCGCCATCTATGGGTTAAAACCAGTATTCAGACAGAGCTGGAGTGGTGTTTGGTAGCAGAAGTAATCAAAGTAATATGTAGAATTTATGGAAGTTCTGGCCAGATATGAGGCAATTAATTTCCAATAAAACTTTCTGATGCAATTATGGGGAGAGACACTATCATTAAATTTGAATGTAACATTAATTCTGTGTTTTATTGTAAAGCTAAGACTCTTTAAGGGTGAATTTTGCATACAATAGGAAAAAGTTTCTTCCCGTAATATATATGGCATTTTTTAAAATGGAGTTTAATTTATATTAAGATCCCTTAAGAGTAGACTAGGGCAGCAACTAACCATTATCATCATTAACGGTTAATCTGCCACTAATTTTTTCAATTAATCAGTTCTTCGTTTTGTCTACAAATGACAGCAAATAAAGAAAAACACTGGTTATATTTCCCCACAGACCACGGTGATGTCCTCAGATGTCTTGTTTTGTGTGACCAACAGTCCAAAATACAAAGATTCAGTTTACCATCATGTGTGACAAGAAAAAAAAACCCACATCCTAATATTTGAGCAGCTGGAAACAGCAAATATTTGACTTTTGTTTTCTTTTTTTAAATTATTAAAACAATTAGTTTTCAATTTTCTGTCGATCGGCTAATCAATTTATCAACTAATCCTGCAGCTCTAGAGTAGTCTAACCACGAACAAGAGTGTATGTGCAGTGTTATAACGAGTTTTTTGTGAGTTCCCTGAACAAGGTTTCAACGTTTATCTGATTATTATGTTTGCTATTAGTCTGATTAATATTTATTATGAGTTATTCTCTTAGCCTATTTCATATAAACGTGATGATGTAACATTATTTGCACAATAATGCAGCATTTGTATCTGGCTGTACAGGAACGACGTCCAGACACACACCAAATCCTATCAGGTCATATTACTGAGGCACTCTACAACCTCCCCAAATCATGCTGAAGTCAGCAGACCCGCGGTAAACTCACACTTCACTCCCATCAATCACACCATCAAAATCTGATTTAAAGCCACGCCCCCTAATCCGCGCGTTCCCAGGGCAACGTCCGCGCCGGCTCTTGATTGGTGGCCCCGCGATCAGGCACCTGCTGGACCAGGCTTCAAATATGAAGTTGTCCCGGCGCGTGAGTCTCCCCGCGCCTCACCGCTGGAACAGCTCGTGTTTGTGTAGCAGCCCTGCGCTTCATCGTCCCCATCATGGTTGAGCAGTTTGTCGGAACCTGGACTCTGACTGCCAGCGAGAACTTTGACGAATACATGAAGGCAATTGGTAAGATCACTTTTAATTGTAGTTAAATTATTGTATAAGTGGGACTATGTTGTTGAGTGATGGTTTATAAGGTAGCGACGGTTGCCACATCACACAACCGAATCCATTTAGGAGAAGCATGCGAACTGACGCTGACTATGTTGAAGGTGTGGGCTTCGCCACCCGGCAAATGGGCAACATGGCGAAGCCAAACCTGGTGATCAGCGTGGACGATGCTGGGGTTATTTCAATGAAGTCTGAGACTACTTTCAAGACCACAGAGATCAAGTTCAAGATGAACGAGGAGTTCGACGAGACGACCGCAGACGGCCGACAGGCCAAGGTGGGTCATCTTTTAGTCATTTTTCAAACACACTCCAGCTTCATTTCATATGTTTCTGACCAACCCAGCATGGGTTTTCCAGACCACCTTCGCGCTTGAGAACGGCAAACTTGTGCAGAAGCAGACGTGGGAGGGAAAAACGACTACACTGGAACGAGAGGTTCAAGATGGAAAACTGACAGCTGTGAGTAACTGACTAATTAGAACTGAGCAACTGCGATGTCCAGACTCTGTAGTTTGTAGATGGTATTCTGTCAGAAGAATTTTACGTTACGTTTGCATTTTTAACCTCGTCCTTGGACTGTAGTGAAATGTAAGATTTCTAACATTTGAACATTGTCTCAACAGAAATGTGTCATGGCTGACATTGTGGCAGTGAGGACCTATGAAAAGGCTTAATTCATTTGGTAAACATCCGTTGTTGAGCCTGCACATCCGTTCAATTACCAAACACCAAATGCAATGAGATATTGCCAAATATGCCAATAAAGTTCTGAACTGCAATACTTGAGTCTGTGTAATGGTGGTCCATGAAGTGTTTTCTTTTGTTGGTGCATAGTTTGTGTGGGTTAAAACTCATCAGTACCTGGCATATCCTTAAGTATTTGATGGACAATTTAGCCTTCATGGGAGAGGGTGTTAAATGCTAGTAGGCTAATGCATGTTAATGCACTTGCCGGGGCAGGTGATGGTTCAAAATTCCTGGAAAAAAATCTTGAAGCAGTGCATATTTGGATTTTGCTAATGCTGAAATATTTTCAAAGCCAAAGTACCTGACCTGAGGTCATTACTCCAAACGCTTCATTACTGTTTCATAGGCATTTTAAAGTTGCTGTAACATGGATTTGGATGAAATGGCCAGACACTTTTTGTTTTTTAATTATGGCTTATGGCAAGAAACCTTTGACTGGTTCAAAGTCACACTTCCAGTCTACAAGCTAGGTGGATTTATTGGGGGGGCTATGTACAAAGGCCTTTTGTTCAAACAAGCAAAAGCCACATGCATGTCCTTGTATCAGAGCAGCCCTCTTAATGACAAGGAGGTGGGAAGGCCAAATCCCTGGTTGGGGTTACAGCAGTGACCTCATTTGTGCCAGGCCTCTTGTCTTGGATGCACAGACGTGAGGTTCAAGCAAGTGCACATAATTTGTTTTAATTAGGGTCCTTTGGGGCAGTAGGTTGAGGCCCAAATCCTCAAAGATTTCTAGGATTTAGTGAATGACTGTGACCCCGGGTGGTGCTCAGGCAACAATGAGTACTGTCTAATGAAAAGCTGATCTGTTGTCTTGAGTGCCACACGCGCATATGGCGCAGGGACATAATCCGCATGTTTTTGAAGCTTTACAATTTTGTGTAAATGTCAAGACTTTTTTCAGTTCAGTTTTTGCTGTTTTTTTAGTCTTAAGTTGTATAAAAATAGCCATCTGAGAGAATATCTGTGCACAACCTCGAGTTCTAAGTTTTAAATTTCTGAGTAACCCATTAAGGATTAATCTTGGCTTTCGGTAGCCTGCCTCCTTTTGAAATGGTTTTATCCCTTTAAACACAATCACACCATGATTGTGAGCTGATGAATTCTTAGAAATCGTTCTAGATTGACCTGGCTGCTTTGTTGAAAGGACCCAGCGGCTATGCACAAACAATACAGCAAAACTAGAATGCATCCACAATAACTGCAGGTAACCTCAAATGTTTCCAAGTCCTAAAATGGTGTGTCAAGCTGCCTGGGTCTGACCAGTAGCCATCAACCTGAAGCTGCAAACCAGCAAATATTTGCAGCAATGAATAATTAGAATTGTTTTCAAATCTGGGCTACAATAATTTTCTAATCACCGACTAAGCATTTGTACTAATTTAATGATGCAATAATCAGTTGGGGGTGGCCTCACCCAAACAAATCCAAAAGTAACAGTAAGAAACGTTTCGGCGCGTTCCTTGCTCATTTGAATTGTAACAACGTGAAGACCCCGAATGTCATGATCTCACTTACGTCGCAGAAATGTCCCCCCCTGCGGCTGATTGTTGTAATAGCAGGGCACGATTGGACCGTACCACTGTATCCTGATAATGCGGGGACCACATTTTGTCGTGAAATGGACAGAGTTTTGTGAGTTTTTCTGTCTTTATCGAGCAATTATTTAATCTAGTGTAAGTCACTATACTCCCCAACAACGTTTATCGTCCATAATGTTCACTTTGCAGTCACTTTGTCTTCGTCCATATGAAATGGTCCCGCGTGACGTTGCACGTGACGCGGCGCCATCATTAAACATGGCCGACCAAGAAAATACAAACATGGAAGGCGACAGGGGAAAGAATAAACGTTTTGCCGACAAAGTTGAGCCACTCGAGGACGAGTTTACGCAGAGAACAGGCAACCAGAACAATTTTGGAGATAAGAAGGGTGCCGGTGAGTGCCGCGCCACGTCGGAGTACTGCGAAAAGCTGCAGGCGTGGATGTGGCAGTACTACACTGGGTATGTGAACTGGCAGAGCTGGCTGGCAGCGTCAGCCATGTCCTTCCCTCATTATTTACAGTCAGCCAGCGGGACGTCGACGGGCTCTCTCGATTTCAACTCCCAGCACTGGCATAACAGCCCGTTTGGTCTTCCGTTGTCGCCTTACCCGTCTGCCGCCGCCTCCCCAAGCAGCCGGGTAGGTGAACCTGCAGGTGGGGCTGCAGTGCCCGGCCAGCCACAGCAGCAGCAGCCGCAGGAAAATGGAAATGCACAGAGACCAGGTAAAAGCTGCTGGCTTTTAGGCTCACTGCTCAGTCTGCAGGTTGTCAAAATTTTAAAATTACACACACTTTATGGCTAAAAAGTATATAGACACTCCTGTCCACATACATTTGTATTGGATCGGTTTTATGGATTGGGATACACCACTTTATACTTGAAGCAAAAATGTGAATGCTACGGTATACAATGCTACTATAAACAACAGCGTAGTTGCATCTTTGTGGCAGCAGTTTGAGTAAGGCCCTGTTGTGTCTCACCCTGACAGTTCCTCAAAAGCACAAAGCGAGGTCTATGAAGAAATTGTGGAAGAACCCGACCCCAACCCCTTCGCAGGGCTGTAGTCAGTAGAACTGTTCAGTTACACTGTCTGTAAATTTTATTTCCCACCACGATGAGCTAAATACTGCCCCAGTGCCTTCTGCGCACTGCCAGGATTATAATCTGGGTGGGGGAATAATAAAGCCCTTTTTTATTTGTTGACTTAAAAGTATTCAAAATTAAATTTTTTTGCCTTTATTATCGCTACATATTACCACATATATTACCACTGTCAGACTTACGGTTTCAACCAGCGTTAGTATGTCCACATACTTTTGACCAAGTTGTGCACCGTACTAGTTCGACTTCAGCTTTGCTTTTGTTTTGTTTTTTTGCTGCTTTTCACCAGGTCGCGAGTATAGCATTCCTTCACCTCTTCAAAGACTCCTGGCTGAGATGGTGGATTTTTTCATTTTGTTTTTCATCAAAGCAACTATAATCATCAGTATTATGCACCTCAGTGGAATTAAGTGAGTGTATTTATGTTATGTAAGTAGTCGTGGTGGTAAAATGATGCCTGGGTTTTTCTTCTCTGTAAAAAAACAAAAACAAAACCAAAGTCTAATTTGAGCCACTGTTTGGATTAGTGTCATAGACATATTTTCCTTTTCTTCCCAGGGATGTTTCCAAGTTCGCAATGCATTTCATTGTGGAAGAAATAGATGAGGACACGTCGATGGAGGAGCTACAGAAAATGATGCTTGTTGCACTTGTCTACCGGATATTAGTGTGTTTTTATGAGGTGAGCAGTTATGAAAACATTTTTTCCATACTCTATTGACCAGATTCTAAAACGGTTAAGGTGAGACAAATCAGTGGTCTCATCCTTAACTGTCGACTGTTTCTCTGTAAATTGTTGAAAAGCCCCCATGTGGTTAAGCGACAGCTTGTACGCCTTTCTCTCTTTAGATCGTGTGCATCTGGGGAGCAGGGGGAGCCACTCCAGGGAAGTTTCTCATTGGACTCAGAGTTGTTACATGTGACTCATCAGTTCTGGTTCATCCTAACAGGGTGCTTGTCTTGCCAGCAACTAATGTCTCTCTGTCTGCGTGAGTAGTTCATTTTAAAGGTTATCCTTCAGCAGTTTCATGACAAATGCAACCAGTCGCAGGCTTACATTTTGTGTCGTAACCACTGTCTCTGCCTCTACAGATCTACTGTCCGAGCCTTGAACAAGAACTTTTCAATTGCCTTCTTTTTCCCGGCCTTCATCACACTTCTGTTCTTTCAGCACAACCGGACTGTGTACGATATGGTAGCTGGTACAATTGTTGTCAAGCGCTCCAGGGCTAGATGAGGCTGAAGAGCCCACAAGAGAGTCCTACAGTATTGCTGAGCAGGAACTGTGTGATGTTTTTTGAAAAATGCCAGCAGAACTCCTCAGACACCGCCCTTTCAAGGGATCGTCTGAACACGCAGGAGCATTAAGATGTTGCCAGAGAGCTTGATACACATCAGTATGAACTATTGAGGTCCCTACAACTTTGGTTTGGTTTGTCTCTGACACATACTGTATTTCTGCATGTATGTCTACATGCTGCTTTCAGAATCTGTTCCTGTGCCAAATGTATGTCTCCTCTGAAGACAGAAAAAATGATGGTATATGCTACCTTTTCACTAACACAAGATTTGCCTCTTTTTAAATTCTCTTCCAAACTAAGGGTGAATGTCTTGTATCACTCAGTAGTTAACTTGCTAACCATGCATACATGAGATTATACCTGAAGTATTTCTTTGTATTAAAATCTTGTCCTAAGAGTTGTATGCTCAGAGTCCTCAGTTTTGAGTTGAGTTCTGTCACTGTAAGAGTGATGCATCGTGCTCAGCTTTTTAGCTTCTGTAAAACGTTGGTTTAAAGGCACATTTAAAAGTAATGAAGGGAAATGTAAACTGACTCTGACAGCATGCGTGTGATTGAAAAGCTAATGTCCGATGCATTTTATGTGATTAACTGTTTTTTGCATTTAATTAGATTAAATGAAACCACCACTATCTATCTGAATGCTTGAGATGTCTGTCTTTTAGCGGTTTGTCGGCTATTTGATAATTCTTACAATGCTTTGATACTAATTAAGAAGCCACATTATGTTGTTGTTTTTTTTTTTAACTTAAACTGCATTAAGTTATTAATGTGCCATTATGTTTGCCTTAGGTAATGTGTGCATACAGTGGCTTCAGAAAGTATTCAGATCCCTTCACTTTTTGCACACTTTATTGTGTTGTAGTTTCACTTGTAAATGGGTAAAATTGCCATTTTACCCCATCAGTCTAGACTCAGTAATCCTTAATAACAAGGTGAAAACATAATTTTAGAATTTTTTGCAAATGTATTAAAAAATCAAAAATCAAAAATCTCTCATTTACAAAAGTCTTCAGACCCTTAATTCAGTGGAGTACTTTGTGGAAGCCTCCGTGGCAGCAATCCAAGCTTCAAGTGGGTTAGTCTCTAAAAGCTTGGCGCACCTCTATCTGGGCATTTTATCCCATTGTTTCTGGCAGATCCTCTGAAGTTCTGTCAGATTAGATGGGAAATATCTGGGAACTGCCATCATCAGGTCTTTCCACAGATGTTCTGTTGGGTTTAGGTCTGGGCTTTTGCCGGGCCACTCATGGATAGTCAACTTTGAACTTGAACTGGAACTGGAACTGGCACGGGCACTAGCACCAGCCCACAACTAGTATTATGTTTGCGATGGTGGAAAGAGGGTATCAGACACTTGTCCCAATGCCACTCCAGCATTGTCTTGGCTGTATGCTTTGGGTCATTGTTCTGCTGAAGGCTGAACCATTGCCCCAGTCTCGGGTCACGTTCACTCTGGAGCAGGTTTTCGTCAAGAACATTTCTCTATTTGGCGGCATTCATCCTTCCCTCAATTCTGACCTGTCTCCCTGTCCCTGCTGCTGAGAAGTCCCCCATAGCATGATGCTGCCACCACCATGCTTCGACAGAAGAATGGTATTAGCCAGTTGATGAGCAATGTCTGGTGTTCATCAGACATAGTGCTTGGAGTTCTGCCCACAGGGTTAAATATTGTCATGTCAGACGAGAAATTTGTTTTCCTCATGCTCTCAGAGTCCTTCAAATGATGTTTGTTTATACCCTTGCCCTCATCTATGCCTAGCACAGTTATCGTGGAGCTCTACAGTGAGTAGAGAGTAGAGTGAATTTAATGGCTTGGTTTTTGTCCTGACATGCAGTGTAAATTGTGGGACCTTTATATGCACAGGCGTGTCCCTTTTGTAAACTATGTCCAGTCAATTCAGTTTACCACAGGTGGACTCTAATCAAGTTGTAGACACACATGAAAGATAATTAAAACAAAGGGGATGTACCTGACCACAATCTGGAAATCTAGCAAAGTAAAGTGTCTGAATACTTTTGTAAATAAGAGATTTCCCAAACCACTTCAGAGACTATGATGGTTTTTCCTTTACGTTATCAAACATTTGTTTGTTTTCAATTTAGTATACCCCCATTTTAGTGTTATCCAGCACTTTTTGTGGCCAGATTTTAGGACAGTACATTTAAGATTTTGTTCAAATTGATTTACTGATTTGTTTTATTTAATAGCACTGGGTGCTATGCATATGGAGCATTCATTGAATTGAGGTCTCAGACATTTACCACTCTAAATGTGACAGATTATAGATGAGACAGAATGTGACAATTCATAGGATGATTTTCTAAGATACAGTAATTCCTGCTGGGTAATGACCTTTACCTCTACAGTAAAAACTTGAGAATAATTTTCCACTCCAATTTATTTGAGAAAATTTGATGGGTAGGTGTTAAATATGTCATAAAAATACATGTTAAGTATACGTTAATTAATGAACCTTATAATCGCTGCAGTCTATATAGCTATTTGCTCTGTTGTGAGAAGCTGAAATTGTAAGACTGGCAGATAACAGAGCACAGAGTGATTACATCCTTCTAAGTTACAGGAGTTTGGCTCCACCTAGTGTATATTTGTTGAACATATGGACATTTTCATGCTGTGTGGATGCAATGAGGAGGATAAGCCCACTGGACTGTTCTCTATTGTTAAAACCTTTCTGTGCGCGATCCTCATCATCACGGAAAATCGATCACTTCATTTTTGCGTGACAAGAATCAGTCTTTACTAAATCTATGAACGGCCCAAACTGCTGTTTCAACTTGTTTTTATGACATTTCTCGTGTTCTTCGAGTTTTCTGGCATGTCACATATATACTTATAGGGACTGTGGAAGCTCCAATTATTGACGAGTGTTGACGTGGTGATTGTGTTAGGCCCAATAAGTGGCAGCTTCAGCTGACAGCCACAGATGGTGCTCCCAGATTACAGAGCGACCTCCCCACATGCTGCTGCCATGCACCATGCCATTACTGTAGGCAATGGAATAATACAACTTTACTGAGGACCAGAAAAATGTGGGCAGACCTACCCACCAGCATAACAGTACTGTATGCTGATGAGTGAGTGCTGCTCCATTTGGAGGTGAAGCATGTTTGTAATCTATTTTTGTCTTGATACACTCTGGCTCGTATCCAAAGAGAGTGTGCAGGAGGAAGATTTTTTGAAAAGCTCAAGGGGACACTTATTACTATAATTTATGAGAGACTTGTGTTAAACTCCTTAATATTGCAATAAACCTCTCAGCCCTTTTAGTGAATTAACAAATAGCAACTTAGTTATTAATAAACCACCATAAATTAATTTAAATCACATCCTTGTGGCTATAAATAGGAATCCTAATGTGGCACTAATGATGGAAGTGCCAGAATTGATTCCTGCTATAGCCAATGACTTAAAAAAAACAAACAAACAAAAAGACCAGTAAGGTGCATTCTTATATGAGCTAACCAACAAATGGCTTACTTTGTTCAATAATTATTATTCCAGACTTATAATGACATTAATCTACCCTTTAATTCACATCATACAGTATTTGCCCGGCTTGACAAATCTAGTTCCTTGCTGACACATGGCATGCCATACGGTACTGAGTTGGTGAAGTGTCCAGCCTGAGTTCCTGCCACCCTTTCTGGCTCTTTTAACAAGGGAGTCATCTACAGGCAGCATGGAGGGCTCACAGCTTTCTCTGACAGCCATGTGTCTGTGTCTGAACAGAGCCAAATACAGGGCAGAGGGATGAGGTAAACAGTCTGGGCTCAACTGGACAAAAGTACTCTCTGTGAATGACAAAATTTGTGTCCTCAAAGTCATTATTTGTTCAGTAAAGCTTCCAAAATGGCTGTGTGCCCTTCACGCGCACACACACACACACACACACACACACACACACACACACACACACACACACACACACACACACAGAGCAGGGTCCAGGTGTTTCGACGCTGTGGAAAGGTGCTGTGGACTGAAATGCTGCTCAGTGTTGTTGTTGTTGTTGTTGTTGATGATGATTCTCTCAGTGTGTCTGTGCCTGTTGGTATTCCTCTCAAGTGGAGTCAGTAATTACAGGCTGACTGGGTTCTGCCCTGAATGGAGAGGGCTGTTAATGAAGAGGAGACCTGTTGACTGGGGAGGGAGATACATGCCTGCTCTAACACTAGAGATGCCAAATACATACAGTGGGGTCCAAAAGTCTGAGACCACTTTCCCATCGGTGCATGCGCTATATATGGACAGTATTAATTGATCCGAACACAGTGTTCAATACTGACCGAAACTCATTTTAAAGATTTCATAAAGCTGGGTAGCATTACTTTTTAAAAACATGATTCATTAAGTTCAGTAGCCCTCCTCACCTTTCCTTCACCCTTCATACAGTCCCTAAGCCAATTCAACTGGATGTGGACATCATATCAGCACTATGGTACTTGGATTTACTGCCTTTTACAGGGACAATAAATTATGAATGAACTAATTTCTAGGATAGTGAATAAATAAGAGTAAGTATGACATGAATAAACCCATTTTCCAGATTAGTACATTGCCTGTGCTGGAGTTCATTTTCCTGATATAAAAATAGCTATGAATACAAAGCGAGCGCAAACTCATGAGTGATGTGGAGGCATAAAGAGAGCGAGTGACCGTGTATGTGTGTTGAGTCGGCGTGGTACAGCATTCATACCATTTTCTATGACAAAACATTAGGTTTCCGGGTGTTTGTGTTTTTGAATACAGTTCTACTCAAGGCAGGGAGAAGCATGAGTTGTCAAGACAACCATGGAAGTTGCATTGGTTGCGGCAGAGAAATTCAGCCTTTTTCTCTTTCCTGGATGATGCTGGTTCTGGGCAACGCAATGTCTGATGTACAGCTGCTGCACATATAGTATATTTTTGGTGAGAAACTGAGGGGTAGAAAGTGGCCTAACACACAGTGTGGTTTGCCTCCTGGTATCACCTGGAAACCCACTTGTCCACTTGTGGCTTAGTCACTGCAGTCCCTCTCATGTCAAGAGAGACTGCCATGGTTCTACTTCACCACTGATTTGGATTACGAGGGTGCTGAATACAAAAAAACTGTTGTTACTCAAGCTAGTTAATGCTAGTTGGTGAGATAGCCTAACTAAAGGTCATTTACCCACTTTTTCCTTTTTACCGTTATAGAAAAATCAAGTTTGATGTTCCAACATCTTTATAATTGAGCTTTTCATACCACGTATATAACGCAGTAGCTTAATGTAATGATACTGGCGAAAAAAAAGAAATAACAGCAGATAAACTAGTCCTGCTAAAAGCGAAGTAGCCTAGCTTGGCAGTGGCACCATCGTTTGTCTGCAGCCTCTGAATCTATAGTAGTTCACTTGATTTGATGTGGTCACGCCTCTAAAGCACATTTTAAAATCTATTTAATTAAAGAATAATTTATTAAACTAGCTGATTAGTTCAAAGGGGCATGAAGGCTGAAAACAGAAACATTTGGTTTGAAGATACTGTGTTTTCCCGACACCCTTAACACTGTGAAAACAGAGTTAAGTATCTGAAGGTTTTTTTTTTTTTAGCTTGTAAAGTTTGTGACAATGATTAGTAATCAGCCTAAAAAGTCAGACTACGAAGGATTTACAACTTACATATGCGTGACACAGTTGGCTAAGAGCCTTCAAACTCCAAACCCTTTTTCTCAACTTTACTATTTCTGTAGTTCCTGCTCTTCGTCTTTGCAGTGTGAGCAGGTATTGTTGGCCTCTCGGGTATGATTTTCAGATTCTCTCTTAGTGACAGTTTTTTTCAAATGTATAAATATCTATGAAATACTATACAGAGGCAACAGAGTATTTATTTTCCAGCCAGCTTTAAACGCATTATCTGGTGATATTTTACCTCTGTTTCTGTGAATTTGTAAATATTTTACATTTAATCCTCTTGGGAGTGGATGGAAGGAATAAGGCACGTTGTGTTATATGAAGGAGACGTTTGTTTGAATACTGTAGTATGACAGAATCCAGGCTTGACAAACATCAGTATTGATGTACTCCTCTCAATCGTTATGTATTGATCTCTGTATATCATTATATTATGATTTCTTAAACCGCAAAGATGATTTACATGGAAGAATGTGTTGGACATAAAGCATGGGATTCGCCGAAAACTTACTTATATATATAAACATATACTCATTAGGGAGTAGACACAGACAAGGATTTGTTCAGTTTCCTAATCATCATAATGAGATGAATGTTACTTTTTATTACAAAGATGAATGTGCTGTATCTATCCAACTCTGACCTGCAGACAAAGTGTCACCGAAGCCGGTATACTGCCCTCTGTTTTGATAATCTGGTACTGAACCAACACTGCAGTAGTAGGGGGATGTGGTCAGGCTTTCACTGAGGTGAGTGAGGTCATTTCAGTGGTGGTTTGGTTCCTCGCTTCAATATCCAAATCAGGCACTTAGAAAAGAAGAAAAAGAATGTATCCATATTGAGAACTTGTAATGTGTGTTCTGTAATGACGTACATGTTACTAAATGTAACAGATCGTATTACTCTGGAAGTTCTTCCACATTTGTGTTTCCTGTCTTGCCTTATAAACCACCCAACAAATCTCTGGTGAACATCTCTGGAAACTATGATTAAAAGACAAAAGCAACTTTGCTTCCTGGTTGCACATTGTGCTCATTTTTTTTTGTTTTGATTGTTTTTTTTTTTTTTTTTGCAGTTTGGTGTCTTTCTGATTCATTTCGTTCGTGTGTTTGAGCAAACTCTGAGTTCCTTCAGTGGCTGTATTCCTCCTCCACAAATCACTCCCACCCGATCCTTTAGTTGCCTAAACTATGTTCTGGAGATGTGCGTAAGCAGTGGCTTGCTATTTTCAGCTGAATGAAAGGAGTCTTGGCTCTTGGGCTCAGGATGAAATCTGTTTTGTTCTGGTGAATTTGGCGTTTACTGCACGAACAGTATCTACATGAAACAGAGTTATAGAATACAGTTTAGTGGTGTCCTGCAGTAAAACCACAATCATTTGACTGAGAAGTGTGACGTTTGAATAATCTGTGTCCTGTCTATCCTTAGCAATATAAATACAAAAAAAAAAAGTATTATGTTTTGGCTGATAGAATCATTTTGAGGTAACAGGTTGATTGAAGGGTTGTTGATTTCCTCTCCCACGCCAAGTAGCCACTGCCTCAACTATGAATCACACTGCAGTCTTAAATGTTTTTTAAGAAAAACGTTTAGACTCTGAGTTGACATTTAATCTTTAGAAATTTAATCCAAAGACTCTGGTCAAGGTCACTTTGAACGTTCGGCTGCACTCAACAATTCCTGTTTTGTAATTAAGCGTGGCATTTAGTGCCAATCTCTTTAAGACTTTCAGCTTCAAGTGTACAATATTTGCTATAGAAAACTGTGAAACGGAGTCGATAATATGTACACATAATATTCACGCCCCTCTCACAAGTGCATGCACCCAGAGAGGTGAGGTCAGTATCACCTGCCTGGCGGATTTGCTGTCCCTTTGCTCTTTTCATTAACTGCTGAATTCACTGGCTTTCAATAGGGTCTTTCAGCGTGTCATGCTACACCACCATTGAGCTACAGCCACGTTGCCACCCATCTTTCTTAATGGGGACTGGAGACTGTGGAGCTGCCTTGTTGCCATGGCAGCAAGCGCTTTCACATTCTCCCCACATAGCGTGGAGTGTGCATGTTGTTCCCTCTGAACTGGAGCGCGCCGCAGCAGAGACAGGTCTGCTCTCAGACAGGACCGAGCCAGGGTTATTTACCTCCCGCTCTGATACCAGATGCCCTCTTAATCCCACCGCCCACACTCCACTTTCCAGTCTCTTTATTACTAATGCATAGTGTTTCCCAGTGGCTGCTCCCACATACTGAACTTTGCTCCAGCACTTACTTTCTTATATTTCTTCAAGCTTTGTTGAGGCCATTGGTGTGTGTGGATGGGTAAATAAGAGTCAGATTGGAAAGCGCTTTGGATAAAAACACTTTATAAATGCAGCCAGACATAGCTCAGTTTTTGTTAAAGGTCCATCATCAATGTATGACATTTCTTATGTGTATGTTGTTCAGTTTATTTCTGATATAATGTCTTACATGTTTTGTTGATTTTTGAAGTGATAAGTAAATACAACCCCTCCAGCAAACAGACACAAAAATGAGACTTTCTTCAAATGTTAATGCACTGTTTATTTCAGGAATTTAAAAATACAAAACAAAACAAAGCAGTAAGTGTACAAAAGTTTGGGCGCTCTTCTACTTTTCAAACACTCGGAACTTAATTTACTCGTTAAACATTAACTGGCTCTTTAGAATTTTTTAAGGCAGGTCAAAAGATGTCATTATTGTCAGCTGATGACATTTTCGGAGCTGATAAAGTCTTTGACTCTTCAAACCATGCGGTAACATTCAGCAACCATGGGCTCCTCTAAGCAACTGACTGAGGATCTGAAAATGAAGCTAATTGATGCCTTTGAAGCAGAGGAGACTATAAAAAGATATCAAAGCGCTTCCAGTTTGAAATTTGCGCTGTCCGAAATGTCATTAAGAAATGGCAGGTAAGGGGAACTGTGGAAGTCAAGACAAAATCTGCAAGACCAAGAATACTTTCGGAAAATAAAACTGGACTATGCCGGGCAGAAAGGTAAAGCAAAAGCCCCACATGACTGCAAAGGACCTGCAGGAAGGTTTAGTTGACACAGGAGTGTTTGTGCCTGTTTCCACTGTGCAGTGCTGATGCACGAACAGGGTCTGCTTGGAAGAGTCATCGGAAAGCAACTTTACCTCTAAACTCATCACAAAAGCCAGCGTCTGAGGTAAAGGCAACATCTGGATAGGCCAGTCATTTTGGGAACAAGTGCTGTGGAGAAATGAAGTTAAGACGGCCACAATCACCAGATGTGTGTCTGGAGAAAAACAAGGAGCAGCATTTGATGAAAACAACACCTTGCCAACTGTTAAGCATGGGGGGCGGAAATATTCTGCTTTGGGGTTGTGTGGCAGCCAGTAACACAGGAAACATCGCATGGATAGGGGGAAGAATGGATTCCACTAAATATCAACAAATTCTGGATGCAAATGCCCTGCAGTCAGTCAAGACGGTGAAACTGAAAAGACTTTGGCTCCTACAAAAGGACAATGATCCAAGGCAGACCTCAAAATTCACCATGAACTACCTCAAGAAAAAACAAGCTGAAGCTTAAGGAACGGTCCTCACAGTTCCGAAGTGTTAAAAATGACTGACTTAGTATGGTGGCCAAACTTTTGCACATGCCATAATTGCAGTTTAGTCTTATTTACTGTTTTTTAAGTTCATGAAATAATAGCAACAGTGCATTTGAACATTTAAGGTAAGTCTAATTTTTTCATTTATGGGGTGCCCATACTCTTACATGTAACTGTAGATTGTACAGTGCCATGTACTCGCTTTCTTTTTGTTTTTCTCTTGCCTCTGAAGGTAATGTAAATAGTGTCTTATAAGTCCATGTGGGCTCGGCACCCTTATGTGTATGACACTTATATTCATTCATTCAGTAAGTTTTGCACTTTACAAATTTTGAGTTATTGTTGTTGAAAAAATAGTTTGGCTATTTCAAGTTCTTAAAACCGTATTAGAGCCTCTCTAGGGCCCGTTCCCCTCTGAAAGGGGCAAATGGTTTAGTCCTCTTAGGGGTGAAAAAAAAAAAAAAAAAAAAGTTCGTCTTATCGCGTTACTTTTGTTGATGCTGATGCTGAGGACTTGAGGTGAACTTTGAAGCAAGTAAGTTTAGCAGTGTTTCAGAATGGTGTAATATTGGTATACAACACGGTTAGCAAGCTAATATTATAATAATTACTAATACTTTTACTGCTACCAATAATTATTTTCGCAATCATTATTTGATAATCTGCTGACCTTTTTTCGATTAATTGATTTATTTTAAGTAATTTTTCTGTCAATCAACAAATAAATAATAATCCTTGCAGCTTTGTAATACAGTACCTTCCTCAGTTTAGGGGCCACGGTAAGATGCATTTCCACCTTTGTCTTATGTAAAATGAAGACTTAAAAACTGTTTCCCTAAAAAATATCTGTGCTACTCATTCTTCATACTGCAGTGGGGAAAAATAACAAAGTACGTTTACTCAAGTACTGTACTTAGGTACAGTTTTGAGGTATTTGTACTTTACTTGAGTGTGTCTAGATTTATACTACAATTCGTGGGAACCATTATATTTTCTATTACAGTTATGTAACAGCCATAGTTACTCACCACTTTGATTCTGCTTACAAAACAAGTGATAAACTTATAAAACAGACACATTATTATAGATTAAAGGCCCTGCATACCCACACAGATGTGTGCAATTATGTAAGGAATACTTTCACTATTGATACTTTAATTATATTTTGATGTTACTACTTTAGGATTTTTACTTATAGTAAAGTATTTTTACACTGTGGTGTTGCTACTTTAGTGAAGGATCTGGGTGTTTCTTACACCACTGTCATAATATATGGAACTAATATGTCTGAAAAGCTCTTTGAACCGAATCAAGAAATTATTTGAAAAATTACGAATGGATTCATTGCTTGCTATTTCCCATATGTGACTGCTTGCATCATAAATGCTTCCCTGTCGTGTGTGTGTGTGTGTGTGTGTGTGTGTGTGTGTGTGTGTGTGTGTGTGAGAGAGGATAGGTGTTACATGTCCGGACATGTATGCTGCATCAGAGGAAGCTCACTCAGCCACAATAAGTGTATGGTGAGGATGCCGAACAGAATGCGGGCGATGATGCTTGTATAATTGTTTGCCGGACCCTGAGCAGTTTCAAGGTAATACAATTCATCTATTCAGAACTGAGCTGTGTCAGGTCATTGTTGAAAAAGTTCCGCCAGAACTTAAATTGGAACTTGTGTTTTGCTGCGCAGAAAAGGTCATGTTGTAACCTGCAGCAACTGGAGCCCACTTGAGTTTTCACGGTGTTTTCTGCTGAAGGCTACTGTGTCTGAGCGTATGAGTAAGAGAAGGCACTGAGAGGCAGTGTGTAGATACATCCGTGTGTTAAAAAATTGGAGGCCTGTAAGCATAATGCAGTGTTGATTTGCTGAGACTGTGAAGTAGAGTGCTACTGCTGCAAGTCCTCTTACCATTACTAATGTTACTTCACTACTAGTTTTCACGCTTCTACCACCACCACCACCGCACTGCTGTGACTCAGATGGTCATCAGCTTTCAGTAGTTAATGCTTGTAAGATGACAAAGATCTTGTTATGGTTTAGAGCTCTCCCTCTCATTATGTGTGTACCACACTGAGGAATGTAGCGCTTGTAGCATAGCCCAAAGTTGTGTGTGCCCTCAGAGTAAAAGAAGACATGCAACTAGGCCAGCAAGACCCCTTTGTGTGGTTGGACCACAATAATCAGCATCCATTAGTATTCAATAGTATCTGCAAAACTGTCAACAAAGATTACATATTCCTGATCTGTGTTGAGGACTTTTCCTGCACAGAAATGCAGGGTAAGGCTTTGATCAAGCCACAGACAGAACGACAGATTTGACATTTCTATCTTCATGCAGTCTCATTCTTGATCTACTCAGAACAGTGAGCATTTTTGCTCCATGCAGCTTGAGCTGGATTTGTGAATTCTCACAGGAAAGCTCATTTCAGCTCGCTTGGCTGACATTAATTCTGACCTTCAATTTACAGTGAGCCATTTCAAGGCAAGAAAACAGCAATCTCTTGTAGATGCCCTTATGCGTCACAATGGGGTTCTGTAATACTGCTTTCCATTCTCTTGCTATGGGGATTGTGTAGTTCTGAGGTTTACATTGGCTTGGTAGCTTTTTTGAAGAAATATGAAGTCACCGTAGGAAGATGAGGTCGTAGCCCCTTTGCAGGAAAAACACAGAGCACATGTTTTTTTCTCAGGTTCAACAGCTGGAGAAACACATCTTTTCACTACAGTGGTTCAGTGTGTGTATTTTATCTACCGTGGATCACATGTGCACTAGATTTATGCCTATGTCTTCCAGTGTGCAGCAGTTTACAGTGGCTATATGGAAGATCAAGAAAATAAGATCAAGAAATATAGGCCTACATGTAGATGGGGTACTGTGTATTCTAAACATAGCCTGCATTTTGTGTGTAGTCTGTACAAAACAAGTTCAATGCAAGTTCACAAGCAGTAATTTTCACAGTGTCAGAGATTGTTTGGGCCAAAAAGAGAGCCAGTTGGGTTAAGGAATTAAGAAAATATTCTCTAAATAATACTTTTCTTTGTGTGATGTAGTCACAGCTGCACAAAATTCCCTTTACGTATACACATGAAAACCCTTGTTCTAGGATGCAGCAGTGAGAGAGTGTAACCCCCAGCCAAGAGCCGGTATGGGTGTAATATTGTTCACTAAAGGCTTGTTGTAGTAGCGGCATTGTGTGAATTGTTGTATCCTCTGTGTTTTCCCCAGTCTGCAGTCTTGGTGGTGGGGACACCCTGCTTGTTCCGCCTGCATGGGAAGAGATATCTGGCTGGCCTGGTGGCAGAGTGCCTGTCTGCAGCCTGGCTCGCTCTGCTCTGTGCTGTACGGGATAAGGAGGAGGCCTGTCGGGTGAGGAGGGCCCCAGTGCCAAGTGACCGGCGGGGGGGCGGGCGCGGCGGTTATCAGTGCTGCCTGCTTGCAGTGAAGAAAATATCTCTGGGGAAGAGATGGGGGAGGCTTGGGGGGACCTGGTGGGCGGGTGGCAGGTTACTCCGAGTCACTTTGCAGCTGAATAGAAGCTGTGACTCTGTAATTGTAGGGCAGCTCACAGGGCAGATTAGGAGGAGATTTGTCTCTAGAGGGGAAATGCATGTGAAAATGAACAAGAACATAGCGGTGCATTAAAACAGCTTTGAAGTGCTAACACACTGAACAATTTAATCCTCCGTCGGTTTGTGAGCGCGCAAATGTGTTAGTATCTACGCATGTATGTACCGATGTGAATATCTGACAGTTATTCGCATTCATGCAGTATGTCTGTCTGAGCAAACCCTCTCCGAATCTCCAGCTCTCTCTCCCTCCCTCACCCTCAGTCTGTTGCTCCCTCCCCCTCCTTCCCTCTCTGTGTGAGCGTAGTCTGGGCGCCGAGCCAAGTAGAGTGTGTTTTTTTGAATGAATACCTGATGCGGCTGATGAGGCTGGCTGGGGGAGGAGCTGTGTCAGTGGAGTACTGAGAGAGAGAAAGAAAGAGGAGGGAGGGGGGGGGGGGTAGAGAGGGAAAGGGAGAGAAGCAGAAATACAGAGAGCGAGAGAGAGAGAGAGAGAGAGAGGGAGAAAAGCAGCCAGGCAGAGAGGGAGCTGGCGGTCTGGTGGCCTTGCATAACACACGTTGAAGCAGCCTTGCACGCAGGACTTGCTGTGAGCTTCAGCAGTGGGGAACTTCCTTTACCGTCAGCCCGCAGGGGCAGCGTAGCTTCCAAAGCGGAGAGTCCAGAGAGGAGGGCAGAGCTGGAGCAGCTACAACGCAGGCTCCAGGAGAGGAGAGCGGCACAAAGGAGAGATTCAGGAAGCGGAGTCCTAGGAAACACGTCTCCAGCACACACACACACACACACACACACACACACACACGCACACACGCACACTGAGAGGCAGGAAGAATCCTTGGACATGCTCTGCAAGCAGTGGCTGTGGAGAGACTGGTGAGCTATTCTTAGTACTCTAACCAGAGGAGGGGAGGAGGGTGGGTTGTCTCTTTTCTTCTTGATTTGTGGGATAGTAGTATTTTCTGCCCTGCTACTACACTCATGTGCTCTCACTGTCATTCTAAAGCCCCCAGAGGCTACAGTCACAGCATCTGTCCAGAGTCACAGCTGTAGGATTCAACAGCATTGATCCTGTTTGGTTGTAGTGGTGCTTGCTGCGAGCTACGCCTGCGTACACATCTCTGCTTGTACACTGTGAGATCGGTGTGTGTCGAGCAGTGATGCAGAACTCTGGAGTCATTGTGAAGACAAACAGCCTGAACCCCACTGCCTGCTCTTACTGTCTGCTCTAGTCTGCCACACGGTCGGTCCGCCTCTTAAAGGCACAGGCACCACTGTTTTACAGAGAAGGGGCAGTAAAATGGCTCTTTTGGGCATTAGAAAAAGCAGTGCACGGTATTGATCCGCCGTGTGGCTAAAGCAGCTGTGTTTTTAAGTAGCTTGAGGGTAGGTCCTCGTTCTATGCAGCAAATCACACATACATGCTCGAACATATTGTCTTCCACAGTACCCTCCCTTCTGTTTCATGCTAGAGCTCAGATTGATAATGATGTTTTTGTTTTCTATATATAGCCATTTGCTGTACAGGGTAGTCACTGTGTATCTATGACCGATCTAGCTGGTGAAACATGATGCAGAGCAGTGTTGACAACAGGTTTATAACCCCACGGTCACTGCATTAGCTTTTTGTATGAATTTTTGCATAGCAGCTACATCTCAGGTCACTGTCACTAAATAATTTTGTTGTCTTTCTGTTGCCTCACTGCATCATCCTGCTGCAGAGAAATATTATTGCTATGAAGCCGTGGATCAATGCAAGTAAATAGTGGCTCTGGGAAGACTGAGGGCTCAGGCGGAGGGGGTGTTGGTGGGGGCCTGGAGGAGTTGGCGACTGCTGCGTTAGAGAAGCGATGTAACTCTGCTGGGGGGCCTCTCACCTGGAGACAACAGAGAGGAGGCTGAATGAAAACACCATCTCATCCGTGCTCCTGCGTAGTGACGGCAGACACACACCGCTACACCAACCTATTTCTGTGGTTTATGCAGCTTTTTATGTGGGAGTGTGAAAGGGGATCACATGCGAAGCTGGCTCTATAATTCTGTTTGAGGTGAAAAGCATCAGTGTGGTTAAAGGAACAGAGAGCGTCCTGCCTCCCCCCCCCCTCCGCTCTCTGTTGTCACACCTCCTTACATGTCTCAGAGGTTATAGTGCTGGGCCAGGGGACTGACTGGGGGACCCCATGTTGTCTGGCTTGCTGTGACAGTCATGTCTTGAAAGCTTGCCTTTGTTCTCCATAGTATCACACAGGCCGTATGTTTGTTGGTGTCAGTGTTCTAATTATAGGCTGACGCTGGAAAATCTAGAGAGGCTTTTGGCTGCTGTGATGTGCTGTGCTGTGTGTGTGTGTGTGTGTGTGTGTGTGTGTGTGTGTGTGTGTGTGTGTGTGTGTGAGAGACCATGTGCAGAGAGCTCTGTGTACAGGTCAAATGAGGAAAGGAGAGACACCCACTTTAAGAGCATCCTGTTTTATCTGTAGTCTGTTTTTTGTGGCATTGGAAATCAGAGCATGCTGGCTTTGTCTTCCAGTGCAGCTGTAATCATAGGAGGTACTTGTGCTTCAGATGTGATGTCATTACAGTGTTGACACGGTGTTGCTGAGGTGGGGTTGTTGCCACTGAGCGAAGCTGTGCAGCATCGCTCAGGCTGTAGCAGCGGCTGTGTTGCTGATCAGGGATCGCTCAGCGAGGCGGGGGCTATGGCGCTCTGATGCTGCAGGCGATGCTCAATGTGGGTCAGGAGAAGCAGCACTCTGTCTTCTCCCCATTCCTTATTTTCTCTCCCTCTTTTCCATTCCTAATCCCCCCCCCACTCCCTTTCCTCCTTCTACACAGTTCTGTCATCTTACATTGCTTTTCTCCCACTCCTCCCCCTCACTCTCCTCTTTCTGTTTCTGTTTCTCTCCATCTCTGCTGCTCTCCTCCTTTGTTACATCTGGTGGATCTACCAGGCTGTATGGTTAGAGGAATCAAATGCTTTGAGGTTTTCTCTGCATTTGGATGAAGTGACCTAGTCAAAGCCAGTGTTGGAGGTAGATGCATCTAAATAGAAACTGACCAAGGTCGTCTTCTGTGCTTTTTTCCCCTCTCTCTTTATGTAACATGTCTGTGGCTGTCCGCTGTAGCGAACCTCCTCTGTTAATATGAAAATACAGTTTAGCACTGTCAAATAGCCTGGCTCCTCTGAATGGAGTGTAGGGGGAGAAGAGTGAATGGATGGATGTATGAGCGTGTGTCATACACTCCATCTCTGTGGTGCCTCTGGCTAATGAACAACTCAGAGTCCTGTGCATTGACCCACAGATAAGCCTGCAGAAGAGAACAGCCAGTCTGAAAAAGAAACTTGCTCGTGGGAAGCAAAAGGCTGCATGTTAATTGTTGTTGAAATAATGGATGCATAGCATATTGTTTGTGTTTATTTGTGTGTGCAAATTTTAGAGATACAGTATGTGAGTATGCATACATATGAATCTGTAGTATATAAGACAATATGTTTTAGTGGCCCTGCGGTCAAACATTGAGAGTGGCAACTGTAGCTGCTGATTGTTAGGCTTGTTGACATATTTAGGTACTGTTCACCATCCCACCTTCTGTACATCATAATTTCCGGTTACCTCAAAATTTCTACCTGGGAATAAAGAGCCTGTTTCAGTGCTCTTTTTACCTATCTTTCAGTCTGCCTCTTACTAAACCAAACCCTTAAAAGCGGGCCTCCTCAATCATTGTTTGTTGGTCACTTTGTATTCCCTTGAACTTTGAAACACTACACAAACGGTGTACAGCGGAAAGCCATTGTTTGAAATATTTTCAAGCACTTCAGTAATAGCAACAAAGGCACAGATACGCTTCTCGCAGAATGTTCCATAATCAAATTTCAAGCCAAATTGTTTTCACTTCATTTTTCTGATGTGCCCACTGACCCAGAGTTCCTGTCTGGAGGTGGATGTTATATTTGCAGTAGCCCCACTGACTCAACACAAGGGTTGGGAGTGTAAAAACAAAGACAAAAGCGTAAGCTCCTCTGAGGCTGTTACTCTGTGCTGTTAGCCTTTCACTCTGCTCTGCTCTCTTACCCTAGAGCCTGGAGCAAGATAACAGCCAACAGCAACGCACATACACTTGCCCTGTACACATGAGTACGCACGCACAACCAAACACACAAACACACCGCATCTCAGGAAACTCCTGCCTGGTGTTGAAAAACATGAAAGAGCCTTTTGCACATTATGTAAATGATGATACACAACATTGTAATGTACTTTACAGTGTGTCACACGTCATCATTCATGGAAAGGCTGGTTGAGTTTTGAGAGATCAGTCCATGTAGATCCTCGAAGGTCATCTTTAGAGGTTGATCTTGGAGAAACATGTTCAGAGAATGGCCTACATGTTGTGTTCAAGTGCGTTAGAGAAACAGAAATCTTGTGGCAAAATAAAGAACAACACGAAAGCAGGGACATTTTTTAAAAGTGAAGTATTTTGGTGTTTGCTGCTTTGCATTTGGAGCCCTGCTTGGACATTTTGTGAATATGGTTCATAAACACGGGCTGAGCTCACTGAGCTACTTCTTCAGTGAGGTTAGACCAATTAGATTGAATTCAATTTTAAGCCAAGTCAAGCTGAGGCAAGTTCATTTATATAGCCCAAATGTTGAAGAGGACGTTAAAATCTGTAAACATATCACAAGGACTTTTTAATTTAATTGCTCATTACCTGAGGGTCTGATTTGAGCTTCTCTCTGCCAACAGATTACTGCCGACATCGTGGAAGAGGTCGATCGGTCAGAGATGATTCCTCATGAAGTCTATGGAGCTCATTTTGTGAGCTGGAGTGACTCCATCTTCTCTTGTCTGAGACCTGGAGCTGTCCACCAGTGAGAACAAAAATAGAACAGAGCCACACAGCACACAGAGACGCCAACCCCTGCACATAATCACTGAGTGGAGGTGAGAGAGAGAGAAAGCAGCCTCAGAGGAGCTTAGAAGTAGTAACAGGGAATATTAAAACCACGCTGGCACAATGAAATCTAACCAGGAGCGGAGTAATGGATGCCTGCCTCCCAAGAAGCGTGAGATCCTGGCTCTGGAGCAGAGGCCAGTGGTAGCAGCCACAGCTACGCCACCAGCTGCAGTGGTGACCGATAGTCCGCACACAGAGAACTTAGCGTGGTTGGCAAGCGTAGCCAGTGAACGCTGCAAATCTAGGGATGCAGAGAGCCCAAGATGTCCCATCTCCTCCACTTCCTCCTCTTCTCCTTCTACTTCTGTCCCTTCCTCGTCCACTCCTCTGTCTGCAGTGCCCCTGGCCTCTCTGCCTGCAGTTTACCCCACAGCCCTTCCACAGCAGGCTGGGACTATCCAGTTTGCTCAGCTGGGACCCAACGTTCAGTTCATCAGCTCTGGACCCTATGCCGGCTACATCTCCTCTCACATCATCTCAACAAATGCTAGTTCTGTGCCTAACAGCTCTGCCATAGTAGGACAGCGTTCACAGCTGGATAGTTACACCACAGCCCTCGTCTCCCCCAACACCAAAGGGGAGCAGCAGTTTCAAATAGGTCTCTCCCCCACAGAACTGGCACCTGTGTCACTGCCGAACTCTCCCCAACTCACCAGCCAGTACATCCATCTGGACAGCAGAACACCTCTGACTGTCAGTGGAAACGCTGTCACTTCACCCACGGCCCACCTCCAGCTCCACCCTCACACAGCCGTCCTCCCTCAAACACTTACCCTCGCTCCCTCCCAGCTGGTGGTTCAGTATGCAGATGGTTCAGCTGGAAAGAAACCAGAGGGGCATGCTAAGGGTGTAGTGAATGGGGAATTGGAGGTGGTCAAACAGGCAAAAGCCCCCAGTCAGTCAGCAAACCATCAGCAGGTCCACAGCTATGAGGCCAGACATATCCTTCTTCCTGCAGACTATGGCCAAAACCCAGCAGGACTCCAGACCTCCTTGGTGCTGGTTGCTCAGCCCAACCATGGAGCTGAACATGAAGCTGGCTCAAATAAGATATCCTTAGTCCAGACTGAGAAAGGAGGCATCTGCTTGGGGAAGCCAGTGTCCAGATCTTCCTCTTTTACCTCCCTCTCTTCCTCAGAGATGGTGAAGTCTGTTGCTCCTCATACAGTCATCCAGACCACTTTGCCCCCTGAAGAGCTGCCAGCCAGTCTCTACTCCTCCACACAGCCACCCATCATTGGCTATATCACCAGTGCAAATCAGCATGCTGTCAGCTACCATGCGGCACTGCCCCAGCACCTGGTCATCCCAAGTGGCCAGTCCCTCCTCATCCCAGTCAGTGGTGCCAATAACAGCACAGAAATCGAGGTTAGTCGTACTGTCAGCGCCCTGACTGCTACCACTACCCCTCAAATATCCACTGCCATGCCGCATGCCTATCTGGCCACAGCCTTGTCCAAGTGTGAAGCGCTTGGGCCAGATGGAAATCAACCACCCCCTGCCGTCGCACAGGCTCCAACGCTGTCGGTCCTGCCCTCAAACCCGGCTCCTGCAGTGGTGGCAGCTCCCTCCCCGACTCCCACCCCTGCCCCAACCCCGGCCCCTGTTTCCATCCAAGCCTCCCCCTCTATTTCTTCCTCCTCTTCCCCTGTGGCACTTCCTCCATTCTTCATGCGAGGCTCCATCATCCAACTGGCTGATGGGGAGCTGAAGCGTGTTGAAGACCTCAAGACAGAGGACTTCATCCAGAGTGCTGAGATTAGTAGTGAGTTGAAGATTGACTCCAGCACTGTTGAGCGTATTGACAGTGGGCAAACTCCCAATGCTGTGGTCATACAGTTTTCTGTTGGAGAGCTAAAAGCCCAGGTGAGATTTTACAGATTCATCTTTGTTGTATGAATAATCATGAGTTTAATTTTTAAAGTCATTATGTATAGAATTTGAAATCTCAAGACTAAGGCGCCCCCCATTGATAGTATCAAAAAAACCCTCTGTGGCAGACGGCAATGCTAATAGAATAAATAAACAGGCAGCAGAATTCTATAATTTTCCAAAAGATGATGAAATTAATGAGAAACTCTACTAAAATCCACTAGTTGCAAGCAGAGGAGTCTTTAGCTGCAAAAAGAGTTTCAAAATCCATCACTAATGCAGAACTAGGAGAAATGAGGACACCCTTCTTACTTCATGTCATTTTTTTTCAACCTAATGTTGTTGACCACTGCTTCCTCTCATGGCCCATATGCTAAGTGTTTTTGCACAACATAGAACTATGTTTGAAAGACTTAAAGGCCTTACTTTCACAAATAGATAAGGCCAATCATGTTACATTTTCCATGTCTGAAAAGGGCTAAGTACTAGAGCCTGACTGATCCTGGATTATTGAGACTGATATCAATCATGTTATTTGAGACTCTGAAAATCTGACAACAGTTTCTTGGTCGTATTAATTATTTAAGATAAACACATGATCTCTTAAGTTTGGCTTTTTAAGAATTTCGACCAAGATATATACTTAGTGAGTACTAATGACATTTTACAGTTTACAGAAAAGTCAGCTCATTGCTCTAATGTATAAAGTATGTAATGGTGACACTTCAAAACTACCTCAAACATTTCCTTGGCATCTCCTTACTCCAGTTGATGTAATTTTATGGGCTGATGTATACAAAATATCTGTGATAAGCTAAAGTCTCATCAGCCTTAAAATATATCAGTCAGGCTCCACTATGGACTTCATCAATTTTCATCAGAGTAGTCTGTTCTATTCAAGTTTCCCACTAACCCATGGCAGTGTGACAATGAGGCAGCATGCACAATACCAGGACCCTGTAACTGAAGGAGCCAAATAGAATTCAGGCACAGTATTGTATTGTTTACACCTGAGCTTTCTTTACTGTGACATGTTAAAATTTCTTTTGTGAAAAAGGCCAAAGTGGCGTTGTTCTACAAACATAAACCTACGCTAACAGTATAATTTGCAGGATGCTATCATCCCTTTAAAATCCTTTACAAAATAGCTTCGAACAGTTGTGTTCCTATCATAAATCCTTTGCAAAATTTTCGGTCTTTGTTTTGCAGAGAACTAATTGTGTTTGTTGTGCATGTGCTCCTATCCAGGTGTGTGTAGAGGTGCTGGTGGAGTACCCCTTCTTTGTATTTGGTCAGGGATGGTCGTCCTGCTGCCCGGACCGGACCACCCAGCTGTTTGAGCTGTCCTGTGCTAAGCTTTGCGTGGGTGATGTGTGTGTGTCGCTGACCCTCCGCGGCTTGAGGAATGGTTCGGTAACAGACGGCCAGGCTTTGCGGACTAAGCTGAAGATGAGTCACCTCTCTGACTCCTGTCACAATGTGGATGCCAATGTAAGAAACAGTACGAGTCCAAACACTGCAGGCAGTAACAGTGGTCTCCTAATGAAGGCTTCCAGTGCGGACAGGCTGGAGAAGGAGCAGGTAACTGGACCAGGATCAGGACTGGAGCTACCGCCAGGATTGGGTCTAGTTCCTGGACCAGCGGAGGGGATCTATGGAGCGGGTTCAGTGCCCACAGTCTCTGGGATTAGAGAAGTAAGACAGGAATCAGTGAGAACAGACATGCCTGCTCTTACCAGAATACAATGTGGTGATCCAGAGCGAGCCACAGTCCGCAAGAG
The DNA here is from genome assembly GCF_016859285.1 of Xiphias gladius. Lineage (NCBI taxonomy): Eukaryota > Metazoa > Chordata > Actinopteri > Istiophoriformes > Xiphiidae > Xiphias > Xiphias gladius. The sequence goes on from NC_053421.1 coordinate 15,908,808, forward strand.
ACGCTGGTCAGCTCCGGAGAGAGACCAGACTGAGAGAGCTGAGGAGGAGCCACCTCTGACTCTGCCCAAACCCTCTTTCGTCCCTCAGGAGGTAAAAATCAGCATAGAGGGCCACTCCAGTACTGGGAGTGAAAGGTGCTTGAGCAAAAGAGTAGACTGTTGAGAGAACTTTAAGGAATTTTCAATACCTGTGGTTTGCTTTGTATTTATCCCCTCTCTTTTCTCTCTATCCAGACTACTGTAATATAGACTGAGTTTACACAGTATTTACATGTTTTCTTTTCTTTCACGTAAGTCTGATATCTACGATGAAGTACAGCAGAGCACCTTCATAAGTGGTATCACATGAGATCAGTGCAATCAATACAGAAAGCAAAACTGAATGCAGTGTGAATGTTGAGTATGAATGGCAGTCAGTCACCTGAGAGACATTTCACTTTGACATTTGATCTCTTGTCGTGTGGCTTTAACCTGTTGAATGCAGACCAGTCAACCATTCCTCTTATCACATGAATAAGCACAGACCCCGATGTCAGTGGGTAGAAAGTGGGTAACCATATTTTGACTCTCATTGTTTGTTTCCCTGTTTGGTCTATTTGTGTTGTAGTGACGTTTATGAGTCAAAGAGAGACTGTGGTGTTTCAATGAAAATGCTCAATTATCATGGCTGTGATTTATCCTGCCTTGTGTATCTGATGAGGTTTTGAGTTTTATTTTATTACTATATTTTTTGTTTTCAACATAACAGATGTGTGCTACCACCGTTGGGTTGTGCCACTTGTCTCCTAATGTATGTGCCTGTGTGTTGGTTTGTGTGTGTTCTGTCTGTGTGGCTGTTAAACGGAGTATAGGAGTCAGGTGTGTGTGCGACTGGCAGCTGTGAGCTCAGTTGTCAATGCAGCCTGCAAATATAAAAACTGAAAAAAGGCCTGAATGTAAACCACTGAATTTGTCCTCAGTACTGACACACGAAGTCATGCGTGTGCTGTTTGCTACACCAATGACAAGTATGCTGAAAATTTGAAACCAGTGCTTTTGCAGTATGTGGGTGACAGCAGTTGCACGTGAGTGCATTCCTCTGAAGAAGTTTCTCAGCCAACTTTACCTTCACAGTTTGTTAGCAAAGTTTAGTAATTCCTCTCAAGGACAGCATATGTTTGTCTTTTAGCCTGGCTGCTATGTGCAGCATTTCTAATATATACAAAAAAGGAAAATGTATTCCTGTCTAATAATGACTTTTTAGCTTATCTTTGTATGGACTCAGCCCTCATACTGCAATATAAACCAAGTTGGCTAACTTGTCTAATAGCAGTAATTGTTTTTTTTTTTGGCCACTTGGGGGCAGCACAACAAATGGTAAACATAACACTAATATATTATTAGCTTTTAGATTTAAATTTAAAGAGCAGTGAGGGTGAACCAAAACAGTAAAGTTGTGGGACATAAAACCAAAACAATGAGCTGAAAGATGCTAAAAAGCTCTGTAGAGCCAAGGGGAACTGTGTGGTTTGCTAAATATTTTCCATGGGTTCATTACCTCGATTGACCCCTTTCACATTAAACAGCCATCTGACCCATTGTCAATATAAAAATATTGAGCAACTTTAAATGCAAACACACATTAGATAAAAATAAAATCAAAAACATGACATAATAATTATGTATTGATGGAAAAATGGTACCATCCCATTCTATTGACCTATCCTGCTGCTTTCTTTACAGAAACCATGGCCTTAGATATATATATATGTGTACCTAGTTCACAGCAGCACATGGTTTTTAGGGTTTTACCATTAAAACCTATTTTCCTCAATGATGGTATGCCTTTCTTAAGTCCCGACCTGGTATATCAGAGTACTGCTGTTTTGATTTAAACAGCTTTCTTTCTATTAGTAGATTTATTTCTTAGCGTAGAGCTAAAATTAATATCCTACAGTTCATTCTCAGGAACAGTGTGTGTGTGTGTGTGTGTGTGTGTGTGTGTGTGTGTGTGTGTGTGTGTGTGTGTCTGTGCAGGTCTAAGACAGTATGTGCATGTTCAAAGTCACGTGTGTATGTACTGAGCAGCAGCACTTTGATGAAGCATCTAGCAGCATTGTGGTGTTGGTGGCGGCGGTGGTGCCCCTGTTCCTCAACTAGTAGATATAATGAGAATTATCTGTTTCTCATCACATTATGTCCTACAGGTTTATCATTGAGGCAAAACAATATTTACTGGGACAGGGAATGTAAACACACATCGGGCAAACTATCTCAACTTTATTTTTGATGACTGATAGAGCTACTATTCAGAGAAAGAAAGAGAGAGTTGTAGAGTTAACTACCCAGCTAGTGTTGATCATGTACAGTAAATTGTATCCTAGAAAGTGTATAGTGTGTGTATAGACATTCTAACCCTTATGTAGCCTATGTACTGTATGTGCCACAGCGCCTCCTTCTTCAATCATTCCATTAACTCACCAGAATCCTGCTATCGTTCTTTACGTTCAGGTATTGATCTAATGTTCATGAATGTGCTACAGTTCTTTGGGAGCATTTCACAATTCGGCCTCCTCAGAATTTAATTCGAACTGAACACTTTAACATACAGTATGTGTGAATATGAACTGCAGTTTATCGTAATAGCCATTATTAATCACCCAGTAATCAGACTGTTCTCTTCTGTTTGTGTTTGACTGCTCAGGCTAAACACTGCCCAGTGACTGTTCTCCTCCAAAAGGAGGAACTATGTGGTCTTATATTCTTCATTGTTACAAAGTAGACTAGCTACTGTTTCATCAGTTTGTCTTTGTAGCCGGTCTTCTCTCTGTTAGCCTGGCCTGTGTTTGTACTTTCCTTAAAGAAATTGTTAGTTTTCAAATACAGACCTCAAATGACATCATGACACAGACAAATCTATGAAATGTGGGGATTGATGCTTAAAGAAAGAGGCTATTTTTATTTTACATTCTTCTTACTGTCAACAAATCCCATGAAAAGACCAAAACCAACAATGCATTAGTCAAACTTCTGACCTCCTTAATCTCTCTTTGCCACTCAGACCCAAGCCCATACATTCCCACTGAAGACAAAAATCTTTAAAAGGTGGTCACAAATATGTAGTGTCATTTAAAAAAAAAAAAAAAAAGACTGAAACTTTTCTTAATCAGCTGGGCACCATAGTTTTTAGAAAGCATTACTCAAACTGGAATCAATAGTATATTTGTCGGGGACTATTTTCAGCTGTGGATTGATACATGACACCACCAGGATGCTGTATGTGGAACTGACCGAAACTAAACTACATGGCCCATGTTCATGTTTTTGGATAGTAATGAAGGTCAATGGCACGCAGTAGTAAGTTAGATCCCGCTTTTGCTGCACAGACAATACCTGTTAGTTTGATCAGTTCATTGTTGCTTTATGTCTTGTCATGGGTATTGCCTCTGCCTTATCATTTACAGTTCCTGAACACCCACAGAGTTATTCTTGCTTGTTAGACCTCTGCTCAGGTTGATGCTGGGAGGAGCTATGCTGTGAATTAAACAACAGCTCAAAAAGAATGATAAAGGTGGACATTGTCCCACCCTGACAAGGAGCAAGGACAGTCAAGCAGCTTGTATGCCCCCAGGAGACATCAGTGAAAACATCTGTGTGGATGGACCATAGACATCTAGGGGCTTTTATTTAGACCCTAATATCAACTCGTTGGAAAGGCCTAATAACATTATACCCTTTTCTTACAAATACGCTTGTACTAGGCCCATTTAAATATGTAATTTTCAAAGCCTTTCTAAATATTGTTGAATATGGTGTATAAGCACCTCCTTGTGGTGATCTATGGAATTGCACTTTGACATATGGGGTGGGAGTGGGGTGTTTTAGTTTTACTAATACACATAAGTAATGTACAGCATGTCTGAGAGAAATTGTACACTAACAGTACATCTCAGTGATTTGTAAATAGCCAAAGTCTTCCATTATAATGTTGGTATGACCTTGTCCTTGTGGAGAGGACAAACACTGATCCCCATGTACAGACTTTTGAAGTGAAGTTTAGTTTGAAGGGTACATCATCATTTATTTGACAGAAATACAGGATATTGCTTCACCTAAGATTTTTTCTTTTGCACTAGCTCAAAAATCCAGGAAATTATGGGAGTAAAAGACTTTTTAAAAAATTATTTTGTAATTCGGGTCTGTTTGTTGGCTAAATCTCAGCTAAGATACAGTATGTCCTACGTACAGTATGTAGTAAGTATCAATAATGTTTCCTTATTTTGATGGTGTTGAGGTTTGCTAGTCAGAAACTGTTAAATCTTTACTTCAAATGTTTGATTTTTCATTTGATCAAATATATTCAAAGAAATAAAGAGTCTAAAGAAAAAAAGCAGCATATCTCTTTTTATACTTTCCTTCCTACAAGATGTTCAGGCTGATCTTGCAATTTTTAAACTCAATATTTACTATCGTCCATATTTAATTTATGTGTACTTGGGTTTTGTTTCGTGTGTGTGTGTTTTTGTGTGTGTGTGTGAGAGAGAGAGAGAGAGAGTGACAGGAACAGAGAGAGAGTGGGAGAGGGAGCTTTGGCAGTACTTTGTACGTGTTTTCCTGATTAGCTATTTCCCCCCAAGAAACACCAGCCGTGACAAGACTGAAACGGGGACTATTTTGAGAGAGTGGTCGCAGAATTTCATATTTCTGCAAAATAAAAAGGACATTTTGCGTTTTGTAGTTTTGTTGGCTAATGTGTGTGTATATATATAAACACATACACATAAATTTAAATAATATATAAAACATGAATACATGAATAGCTATTTCTTTTAGATCATCGAGAAAAAAACTCAAATTCAAATTTGTAGTTTTTATTTTTGATTGTTGTCTATTTTTTTAATTGGATTTATTGCATTGTATTAATATCATTTCCTTTTATATCCTGACCACTTTCCTCTGAAACACAGAATATGACACAGGTTCTCTGTACAGGTATCCCCTATAAAACCTAGAAAAAAGAAAAAGAGCAAGTTTGTCTGCATCCATCAAATTTTAGGGTGAACATGAATTTCATCAACATAATGCGCAGACATTAATCTTTTTAAAAATTTGATGATTGTCGATTACAGCCTGAATCAACAGGGGGTCTAAAGGATCAAGCGCTTCCCTTCGTAAACAGTTCAGTGTTCAGATTTCGGAAAAAGACTTATGAGCAGCATGATTTTTACATATTGTCAAGCTGCTTCAGTCACAGTATTTTTTCACATGAAGTGTTCCCCTACGAGCGCTTGGCCTAAATATGTTTAGTGTGGCTGCCCATTGTGCGTCAGATTAAGTTGAGAACATTCACACAGGCCTTCAGTTGAAGGGAAGAATAGATTACATGTAAATCACTTGCTTTGTGTTGCAAAATGACCAGGTTTTTCTAGCTGCACTGCTAATGAAGAATAATGCAAATTTGCAGTTTAATAACTCATAGATAACAAATCATGTTTGGATTCAAGCAATTAATGGAAATATCAAAGACTAACATCTGCAGCAGTCTGATTTACATGTGTATGGTTTCAGCCGCAGGTCAAGCCCCAAGACAGCTCTGTTACTGTGTGCTGCTCCATTTTGACCTCCACTGACTGTTTATACATCTTTGTAAACAAAATATTAATGCTCCGTGTATCTGATATATAATACATATATTACGTTTAAAAATATACATTCTTGCTTTATTGTGGGATAGAGGGCATGCATTATGCTCTGCTGGACTGTTTAGAGAGCTGATGAGAGCTGTGTCTGTGTCCTCCCATCTCAGTTTTCTAAAGGTCAGTTTTCCTTTACAATGGTTAATGCTGTCATAAATAGATATGAGCATGTTTTGTATAAGGAACATTCAGGTTATATGTTATATTTTGAGAAACATAAGAATCGACGCCAAGAACTTGTGATGTTATAAGGTCATGTGGTGTAAAGTCTGAGGCTGCTACACAGCAAATGAAATGGAGTGACGACTGGAGAAACCAATGAAAGCCTCAGAACAGGAAACGCTACTTGAAAAAATATACTATATGAAACTTGATACTAAACATTTGGCGGCTCCACAAAATCAATCTCCCATAATGCATTGTAGACTTACAGACCATATATTACCACAATTCTAATTCTCAGTTGACTGTTTTCCTGTATAGCGCAGGTGACTTGTATCGCCACAAACCTGCAGCTGTAGATTTGAAGTTTTAGAGAAATAAACTGTAGTTACATAGCACCTGGTGTAGATGACCTTGTTAGTTTCCACACAAGGCGTTGTAAGTAACAGTAAATTAAGTATCAAGCTCAACAAACTGGTGCCAAAAGGAAACTTGGATCTGGCTCCATTTAAAAAAAAAAAAAGTTCTTCAGTACAGAAATAGCAGTATAACTTTAAACATTCTGGTTATCATAACACCATATAAAACAAAAAAGATCTGAGATTACCATCAACAGTTAAATAAGTGTAACAGTTGGAAGCTCACTACTCAGCAACATTCGAAATTGTATGCCTGTCAGCTATGTTTTTAACTTGTTTTTGATATATATTCTGAAATTACACCACAGACTTTTTTTTAAGTCATTTCCACAAGGCTGCTGTCCTGCATCTCCTTCAGGTTTTACTGTGTTGCTCTAGAAAACAGTCATTTATTTCTACAGTGCACCACTTGGGGGAGCAAGAGTCCTTCTGCTGAGGTGGAGACATCAGCCTTGACATATGCAATTATAGCTATATCTAACTGCATCTATATTTGTCTTGTGTAGTACTTTAATTCAAAAATTTAGAAACTCTGTTAAAATAGAACAAATTAAACTTAAGAAGAATATGTACAGTAGCATAAATGGAACCTGCACAGTACAAAAATGCTATGTGCTGTTAGTATTAAGAAAATGTAGTAAAATGGGGTTTCTGGGTTGATAGGTGGAATAATTAACCTTAACGCAATGCTTGGTCTGGCCACACAGCTACTGTAGGTAAGAGACTCTTAGGCACAGAAAAAAATGTGATCAGTGAGACATTAACATATTTCATTTTCTAACTAGTTTATGTCTCTGTGTCCTTTTTGTTCAACAAATGCACCGATGATTTCCCTCTCCAACTTCATGTTGGAGAGGGAAATGTAAAGTTCACTTACCTAATAAACTGAAAATGATGAGAGTGAGTAATCAAACAGCACTTTATTCTAACAAAAACTTGATACAAATAACAAATAGAACTCAAAGATGAAACATTAAAAGCTAATTTTAAATTCAGGGAACTGCTGAAATCCCGACCACTTTGCTCTGCCGGCCTGCGCACGACACATTATTATCAGATAAACAAACAACATCTAATGCGCTGTTAAATAATGTACACAGTCTCAGACTGTCTGCAGCTTGTTTTTGATATAGACTGTTCATCTTAGTTTCTGAAATTTTGTTGTTAGAAAAAAATCCAAGATAACAGACAAGAACGTAATAAGTTATTTATTTGTTATTTGTCTCCTCACTTTATTATTTTTTAAATGTCATGTGTTGGCTTAAATCAGTCTAAAAAATTGCTTTTGTTGCTTTTGCAATACTAACATCTAATATACCAATTAATCACTTATATACATAAAAAATGGAAACATCAAGCTCTAATAAAATAATGCCAGTGTAAACAAGCTTCAGTATCACGCAACGCCGGAATATTGCACATACATTCATAAATATACACATTAACTTTGTGCCTTTGTGTTTATGCGTGTGGCTGCATCCTATGTGTGTGTATGTGTGTAATAAACCTGTATACAGCCCAATCTGAAAACAAACAAAAAAATAAAAATAAAAAGGATATAGTAAGTCAGGTGGGGCAAGAATTCAATAACCAAATGAAAGGATGACACAAGAGGCACCTAATAAACACAACCATATGTACAGTATCTGCACATATACACATACACACAAACTCACAAACAAACGCTGTCATACTCACAAAAGCACTTGTGCATAGATCTCAAGTCTCTTTGTGCCTCACTTACACAGACACGTGAAAACGTTCAGTTACAAGAAAAATTGAAAGGATTGTCTTCACAACAAAGTCCACTCTGTTCTTCAGTTTTGGTGCCTCATCACAATAGATAAACAATGGACATGTGTGTGTGATTGAGCCTGTGTAGTGTGTTTTGGTCCCATTCTGTCTGGCTTAAACCTCGTTCTTTGGTCCCAGTCTGTGTGGCGCTGCAGTCTTCAGTCTGTCCTCACAGTCAATATCATTAACAGAGAGGCAGTAGATCTCCAGCCAAGGAATGTAGGGTCTGACTACTACAGATCTCAGATCTGATTTAAGTTACTCAGAAGGTGCACATCCCTCCCAAACCACAGTCCTCTAATCAGGAGCTGTCATGCAGTGTCTTAGGCGTCCCCAGTTTGATCAGACGTCAGCTGCTCCTGGTCGGAGACATTGTCGTCAGCTGGTGGCCGCGCCCGGTCAAAGAAACCACACTGAGGAAATCATATTAACGTATTAGTGTAGGATTGGATAATTAAACTACCACAGTGAATGCTGTGGTAAGGTGGATGATGTATATACGCAGATGTGTGTGTGTGTGTGTACCTTCCACATGACGAGTGTTAGCATAGCCAGCACCAGCAGCCCCAGCAGTATGGCCAGGATGATGACCCAGAGTGGAACAGCAAACGATACATCAGGAGTCCCCCACAACACCAGGGTCCCCATCTGCGAAACACAGAGAGATAGAGTGAGGTATTTGTAACTGCTGACACATTTCCTTTTTCACCTTTAGCGCCTGACAAAAACTCACACACTTCAGTTACTGTCTCCGTTCTCCATCTTACCGAAGTGGTGTGTTGAGGCAGGGTGGGGGGTTGGATTCGGTAAGGCATGGCTATGACCATGAAGGAGACAGTAGAGTTGACGATGTATGGGTCATTACGCCGCTGAAAGACACATATTACATTATTTTTTAAATGGTGACATTTGACCCATCAAATATTTTAATTATTAAGTTGGTTTGTTGTGTAACACTCAGTGTAGTTTAGTTTGCACTTTGAACCTTAGCGTTTGAGCCTGCATGGGCGAGAAACCACCTAAAGAGCTCAGAAAAAAATGATAATTTGAACATCTGCATTTCCATGACATCTGGGCAAATTCCATCTGCTGATGAAGATCATGTGATATGATCACTCTAAAAAAAAAACTCTAAAAAAAGAGTGATAAACTTCAGAAGAAAAAAAAATTCAAGATGACAGGTCATGACACTGACCTGCAGGAAAGTATGTGCCCAGAGTCTCGAGCGGATCTTGACCACCGCGCTCTGCCCACGATCCAACCGGCCAACCACACACGTGATCCTCAGACAGGAGATATTAGTGCAGTTCTGCACGAGGAGAAGGTTGGTAAAGAGAGAGGGAAGACATTAGACATCTGTGAATCATTAATGAACATTTGGTGGAGTTAGTTTTCTTAGGAAATATATACATATATGTGTGGCTGGCTCACCAAGGTTTTACCGCTATAACTCTGAGCTTTGCTGACGGCTCGCTTGTGGCGGTGAGGAGGAGCACTGGTGTTCCTCAAGAAACCCAATAATTCAGGTGTGTCCTGGAGAGCAGAGATCTAACGCAGACGAGGAGAGAGATTTATCACCACTTAATTTTGTACTTCAGCTGCTGACTGGAAAATTATGAATCGGCACTTAAGAGATGATCAAATTATAAATGAGACTCTTAGAGTAGACAGTCTACAAGAACTGCTCCTTGCTTTTCAGCCAGTTATACATTTACATTTATAATAAAGCCAGATCTGAGCGTTTAGGATTAGATTTGACCTACTGGGATTTGCAAATGGGAGAGGATGAAGTAGAAAACAAGGAAAATAATAAGTTGTTCCAGTACTCATATCTTGGTGTTATTTTAATAATTCCTTCAACAACATGTGTTCAGGCCATTTGAGGACAATTATTTGTCAGAACATGCTGATGAACCCATCTTGGTGTTTTAGCGTGGTCTGCACTGCTCTGATGCAGCGCAGACAGCAAATAAGGAGATAGTGAACGTGAGGACAGAAAATGCTTGTAAAGTAAGATTTTCAAGATGTTGTACGATATCTAATAAAATACCGCAAACTCTGCAGCTGTAGAAACAAATGACATTTAGTGATCTGGTCAAAGGGTGTTTTGATAAAAGAAGGATTTGAAGAGATTTTATTTCCCAGCTGCAGCTTATAGAGTCAAGCTGACAGCAACAAAAGACAAGAGTGAATAAGCTGAATTTCCTCAAGTCACAGCTCGCAGATAACAGAGAGAGATAGGTGATTTATTCCAATAATAGCTAGATAAAATTTCAAATCCAAGGAGATGTGTAGGGCAATCACTTGCTTATTCCTCTCTGCTAATTTTGGAAGCAGAGCATAGCAACAGCAGTTTTTCCCTCCTGCGGCTCAGTGGGCAGCAGCTCTGTCACTTCAGCCAGTGAGTCTCAAGTGACAGAAGGCCACAGATAACAATAATGGTATTTTGGCCAGTGGTTTGAGGTTTTTAAATGTGTGGCTGTAAAAATATGTTTTATTCAATGTAGCCTTGCTCAAATGTCTGACCCTACAGGGCTCCTGGGTGACACAGGACTAAAACGATGGCATGCCACCACAGGGGAGAATTGGGTTCAATTCCCAGTAGCAGTGTCTCCTTTTTAACTGTACAAATGGCAGGTTTGGCTGTTGGGAAGCCGGTGAGGGATCGTGCTTTTTTCTGTAATCGTCGCTTCTAAAGATTTGTCATTTGGGCTGCAGCTACTGATTATTTTTACATAATCATAATCATTTAGCCCAAGGAGATGTCAAAAATAATGGCTGCCTCAAGGCCTACAATTTATTTTATAGTTATACTGGCAATGAGCAAACCAGGAAGAAAATTAAGAAAAAAAAATCTGACCTCTGACCATGCTGTATATCTGACTCATTTTTGTTTTCATAGATGGTTATAGCTTGTAGCATTTCATATTAAGATGTGATTGCACACTTTTTGAGATAACTGCATGTTTTCTTTTTAAATTACAGATGATATCATAGATATCGGATACTATTCCAGCTCTAATTTCTACTAATAAGCTTAATACTCCAACCTCCTCGTTTTGAGCCAACTGCCAAAAGAACATGGAGAACAGCCAGAACAATGGATACAATTATGTTTTAAATAAGCGGGTATAAATGATGGACCAATGGAGCGATGAATAAGCCACTAGCAATGTAACAAATAGAAGTTTGAAATTGCAGTAGGTCTTGTGGTTTGATCGTATGCAAGTTTTTGTCATTAGAAGGGTAACCTAGTGGTTAGAAATACTGTGAAATACATTAATTCTCACTACAGGGAATATATCCATAATTATATATTAGGGTCTTGAAATTTGTTTTTGAACACATAGTATGTCTGCATGCGTAAGTGTACATATATTCATATATTTTCATGTTACCTGAAGGCCAAGAGGGTTGAGGCTGGTGTTGGTCCGGCAGCTAATTGGTCCGTCAGTTTGAATCTCCATGGCGTACAGCAGGTTCTCGTCACGGAAACGGGAAGGCCAGCCAACCTGAATCTCAGCCTCCTGAATACTGCTGGGACCAGAGTTATGGAGCTGGAGACGGAGGGAGGGAGCAGAAAGTTGTCAGTATTGAGGCCTCTTCTGTCTTATTAGTAGGTCTCAAGTGACTGAGGCTATAATCAGGTTATCCTAACTGTGGGATGATGACATGGGCCACCTGTGTTTTAGTGAAGATAATACTAATTCAGCCTTCAGTCACTCGGGATTGAAATACAAGAGAAGTAAAAACTGCATCACCTGGCTCATCATTCCACATCTAAATCAGGATAAATGAATTATGAGCTTAAATTAACCATCAATTCAATAAATCCTCTTTTTTACCCTGTATTTTCTCTCTCTCACACACACACACACACACACTCATACATAACCGCATACACACACAAACACACATGGTCATTAACACTGAAGCAAGTCATCCAAACAGGACATGATCCTGGTGCTGCGGGGCAGGAATTCTGTGAGAGCAAAAAAATCCTGTCCTCTCTAACTAGAAGCAGCTGCCAACTGGAAAAAGTACCACAAATGAAAATCATTATCAGCTGCAGGACAGGCCAGACACTGCTCCACTCTGATAAAGTGAAGCAGCCGTCCCTTTAAAACAAAAAGAAATTACACACACACACATGCACACACCCTATTACTGTTGCCAGTCTGTCTGCCATCCTCCCTCATTCTTTCTATTTCTCTTTACCTCTGTTTGACCTTGTTTTTTATTACTCATTACACTGTGTCCAGTCTTAAGAACAGCCATATTCCCCTTCCTCCTCTCTCCTTTCCTTGCTCCCTACTCCATTCCCTGTTTTCCCTCCTTGTCTCTCTTAACCTGCATTCACAGCAGTAATTACTCCTGAGCCAGAGACCTTTGATCAGCCAGAGCCCAATTCTTTATAGAGCTACTGGTTTTACTTTGCATGTGTGTGTGTGTGTGTGTGTGTGTGTGTGTGTGTGTTTCTATTTACTTTACCTTACAGAGCCCCCCTCTTGCTGTAACCGAATTTACAACTCTCCTCACCTACTTTTCTGCTCTTTTCATCTCAACAGTCCACACAAAGACATGCTTTCTGACCACCACCAACAAAACCAAATCAGCCAGCCCTCTACTTCTTCACCTCTGAGTACACCTCTACCCTTCCTCTTCACATGAGATTCAGACGTTTGGCTGTGCCTCCATTTACCTCATAGATGTGTGTTACTTGTGGTCCCACGTCGTCCTCTTTGACAGGCTTCTCTTTGGGTTCCCAGCGAGGGAATGGCAGCACCACCTGAGAGGGATGAGACACCCTGCAGGGAGGAAAAACACCTCGGTGACACCAATGCATATACGCATTAATAGGTTTGGAGTCCATCTTTATATAATACTCACTGTCTGTATGAATGTTGACAGCTGTTATTCGTCATTGTAATCATTTACATAAGTGTTCCCTTTCTAGCTGTGACAGAGGGATACTCTCAGAGTACAACTTTTGCTCCTAAAGGCCAATATCTTTGGGAAAAAAAACAAAACAATTTTGCTTGGGTACCTCAGATGACTGTAGCCTCATATTTGCTTCAGCTGAGCTTTGAAGTACATTTTTTGCATGAAACAAACACGAGGAAGGGAACAGGTCATGGCCAGTACAAAACAACTCTTTAAACATACTGTCTGTACATGTGGTCGGTGAGTATAATGGTTGGACTGACTTAAAAAATCGGATTTCATGTCTGCAAGATATAAGTAAAAAAACACAAAAATATTTTGAGCTGTTAAAAAATTTATATACACTCTATAGATAGAATTATATCATTAATAGTATAAATGCAAATAAAGCTCTAAATGCCAGTTTGAAGATTTTCCTGGTCTGGAAATGTAGCTGATGCAAAGCTGATTCTGCCCTATTTGATGACACCACACTGAAGATTTCAAGGTAGTCTGACCTAAGTGAGAAAAACTGTTTATGCCTCCCACATGTGGTGTAATGATTGTAAGCTAAATGCATGGGCATGCAATTGAGATGCAATATGTGCAAATCTGAATTCTTGATCTCATCTTAATTTTTCAAATTTGAGGTGGGCACAGTCTCGTCAGATTTGAGCAAATACCATCCTTGTATATTATAAAAACTCTGACTGAGATTCTAGATGGAGACAGCTGAGGAAAAACATTTTCACAGTACAAACACAGGACTTGTATGTCACATCCCCCCCTGCTTGTGTGTATAAGTGACCACACCCAAAAACGCCATGCAAGGCTCCAAGCTTTGAATCATGTGTTTGTGTGTGTGTGTGTGTGTGTCAGTGGGCATATGGGCATCTATGTACATTTCAAAGGCTTATAAGTTTCCCATGTGCATACGATTAGTTCAAATTTATTTCTAGAGATGTTCTTTCATGCTGTTTTCCATCTGCCTATAAACAGGCTCCACAAATTCAAAAGGGGCAGTAATATCCGGCAAACATCAACAAGTTTAGACTGAAACCAGATCAGTTGCATCTTTGGCAAGCAGACACGGCAACAAAGAATTTTGTCACTGTTTCTTGATGAAGACGCCACAGTCTCCCATGCGAAGATGCGTGACTCACCCACGTAAATTGAGTTGAGCTTTGGCAACGATGGACAGATTCAAACTGACCGGATTGCTGTTGGAGTTATCTTTGTTGGAGCTGTGGAGAGAATTCACAGGGAGTTTACGTAAGATCTAAGGCGTACAATAAAACACACACCTCACTGAGTATGCTCTACATTCTGTATCCTTTTGGAAACATTTGACAGGAGGCTGCGACACAATAAGAATGAAACCAAAAGCTAGAAAAGCTCATGATACAGCTGTATTTTTATGTTCAGCTGACTCCAAGAGGCATTCCTCTAGACGTGGGCTTGGCCTGCATTTAACTCCCTGTGTCTGTGTCTAATGATGCGCTGTATCCAAATAAATACAATGAAGCACACATTGGACATGCAGTGCAGAGCTTGTGTTCTCTCTGGAGTTCCTCGCGGCTATCTGTCCTCTTCTGTTGCTGCAGTTAGATTCATCCAACCACATAGTGATGGGATCAGGACATACACAGAAGTTATTTATATGGCTCAGAAGAAACACAAACAGCTCTTTGTGTGTGTATGTGTGTGTGTGAGTGGGAGGTTAGGGGGTATGCGTGACTGTTGGTGGGTGTGTCACCTGTGGATCTGTAGCTCAAAGCTGATTTTTGGTCCGACATCATCCAACCTTTGGACAGAAAACCTCAAACCAACAGACAGCTGGGCAGGAGTGTGGAGAGAACACAAAAAACAGAGAGAATGTATAAAAAACACATGTGACGGGAGAAAGAGGAGGACGGTTTAAGAGAGATGACAGAGAGGAAAGAAAGGCAGACTTAAGATACATCTGTACATCAAAGGCCACATCATATCTTAAAGTGTCCAGCAATATACAGAAAAACCCGTTAACTAGATCATCTTCTGTTATTATATAGGCAGAAGATCGCATTTGTGTGTGTGTGGGTGTGTGTGAGTGTGTGGGTTGACAACGGCAGAAATCTTAAATATGAGAAAACCCAGACAACACACAGACGCACAGTTAAAAGCCACAGTTAAGTTTCTTTTCTCTGCCCGGTTTAACTCACCTGTCCTTCAGGCTAACTCAAAACATGTGGAGGATGTGGTTCATCATCCACTGTACGACAACAGTCTGTGTGTATGTGCTTGTCACCGTGCAACAGCATGTGTGTGCATGTGTATGTGTGTGTGTGTGTGTGTGTGTGTGTGTGTGTGTGTGTGTTGTGTAAGCTCCACTGAACAACAGGTCAAACACATGGTCCAGCAAGGGAAATGACAGCATGCAGACTCGCACTAACACTTCATGAGGCGGGCCAGGGGTGGGGGGTGGGGGGTCGGGTGGGGTGCAGACTACAAAGCAAGGCAGGGAAGATCTAAAGAGACAGACACCGAGTGAGTATGAGTCATTCAGAGAGAGGAGCGGACGTCATTATCAGCTATGATGCCCCGTGTCACAGAGAGGGGAGGAGGAGGAGGAGGAGGAGGACAGCCGTCAAAGTAGGAGTCTGAAGAGGCAGTGGAACAACGAGATCAACTGTGTCTCTTAAAAATCTGTCCTTTAAAAATCTGACACTCACCCCCTGGTTTAAAAGGTGGCTGTTAGAGGTTTAGTTTCGTCCATTATAGAGACCAGCAGCTGTGGTCAGCTTGAATTTATCCTGGTTAAAGTGGATTTTACATTTTTCACAGTGGAGAAAAAGCATAAAAGAAGAAACTTTTTCAGTGTACTCTTGAGATGTTGTCTCCTCCATCCATGTATTCCAAATAATCATCATTGTGCCACAATATAACTGAATACCCGGCTTCTGTGTTTAGCTATTACCCTCCTTGAAGCTACAAAGCTTCGCCACAAGCAGTGTATTTAGCCACATTTTGGCAAAAACAAAGGTTCTCTGAGACAATACTGAAAGATGTGGTTTATGCTAAAGCAGTGGTTTGAGAACTTTCTAAGGGCATTGTAATGGTTTATGTCAGCCATACACAGTCTCCACTGGAAGGAATAAGAATTCAGCTGACCATTGTGGCTGTGGTTCTAAACTTTTGGCAGCCATGTTTCAAGCCCAAAAGGGTGTCGGATACTCAAAACATTTTAGTTGGAGAATGCTTAAAGTGAGACTGAAAGAAAGAGTACATTGTTCCTCTGTAAGCCATTCCGGGGTTTTCCTGCTACAGCTTTACTTGGTCTGGTATTTACCATTTACCATTATCCCATAACTGTCAGTTGTGGCAACAGTGGCAACGGTTCAGCAAAAGACACATAGCTTCACTTTAAATGTAGGTCTAGTGATATGTCAGGAATTAATATAACAATGTAAATAAGAATATTTCTCCAATATTGACATGTATAGTATCATAAACTGATTTTAAATGCAATGAATAACATTCCACTAATGAACTCATATTTTTTTGTAGAACAATAAAACAATACAATCATATCCTCAAAACAACACGTGCAAGGACACACGACAGCATTGATGAGAAGAGTCGTGCTTGCAAACTGACTCTAAACCACAACTGTATTTAATTTTCAGTGTTTTGATATCACTCGGCTCTTTGTCTTTTGACCTGACAAGGATCAGACTGGGTTCAAAACTTTGTCTGTTTAAAAACATTTTTGGTTTTGTAGTCAGTGTCTTTTGATCATTATTGATTGCTATCAAAACTTTGACATAAATTTACTGAATTGTACGGCTAAACTGCCATTGCAGTGAAATGAAGACAAGAGGAGAAAGAAAAGCAACAAAGATGCAGGCAGGCAGACAAAACTGAAGCCAAATACTGAAGCCAGAAACAGCTTTCCTTCAGGCATGCACCTCCTACACTGTTGGTGGCAATACAGCTGCGTCATGTGGCACATGAACTCCAATGATGAGAATTACTTAGTTGCACAATATGACCAGAGTCTGTATGGGGTATTTGGAGGTATGTTCTGCATAAGCTCATGGATTCCTGAACGTCCAATGGGAAAAGGGGAGAGTTAAATATGGGAAACATCTGGCAGCTGGGGAGCTCCCCACACACACACACACACACACACACACACACACACACACACACACACACACACACACACACACACACGCGCGTGCACATCCATGCACACAGGCACATGACTTGTCCCTTTCACATGCCTTGTTTTGCTCTCCTCCCCCAGCGGTGAAACATGACCACATAATTGATTTATCAGAATGCTGTGTGTCACCTCCAGAGCTCAATCGCACCTCTGTGGCGACCTTGACACCTTTAGAAAAACCCTGTATTTAAAATAATACGGACACTTGCTCACATGCACACACTAAAACACGTGTGACATGCTTTGTGGCACACATATGCCCATCGGCGTGGTAGAGTTTCATGTAGGAAGAGACCACTCTTTACAAAGCCTTGGCTTCCTGCATGTGTCAACCATCCAAAAGCTAAATGGATTATTATCACACACTGCACACACACTCATGCACAAACGTACACACAAATTGAGTGTGAAGCATAGTAATGGGAGTCAGAGTTTGTGGAATGAGGGTCAAGGTGATGATCAGTAATCATTGGAAACCATCAATCAGTGTGAATTAAACCTGACAAGTAACAGTTGCAGCTTCTTAGCAAGGATGTTTTAAAGGGGTGTTTTGGTGAAAAATGTGTGTTGGTGTGTGTTTGTGGGTGTAAAAACTAACCTCTGTCCCAGCTACCATTGGGTTCCCGAGGTCACACACCACCATCCTGGACTCATTGACCATCTTGTACTCGCAATTTAGCTGCGACAGAGACTGGAGAGGAGAGGAGATAGAAAAAGGAAGAGAGAAAAAGAAGAAGGCCAGTGAGTGAGATGATAAAAAAAGGGAATGGAAGTGACAAATAGGGAGCAGCGAGAGTCAAGAGGGGAAAGAAAAGAACAAGGGAGGGAAGTATAACACAATCAAAGGGGGAAGGGAGCGAGGGATTGAAAAAGAAAAGGAGGGAAGGGAGGCAGGGAGAGGAAGAGTGATGAATGCTCTGACAGTAACAACCTCATCAATCAAACAGCCCCATTACACACTCATTAGTGCACACACGCGTGCAAACACATACACACACACACACACACACACACACACACACACACACACACACACACACACACACACACACACACACACACACACACACACACACACACACACACACACACACACACACACGCACACACACACACACACACACACACACACACACACAGCAGTTGACCCTATCCATTTCCGTGGTCACTAATGCAGCTTGTAAATCATAATAGGGGCCTCTGGGCAGTTGCCAGTAAAGCATGCCCTGCTGATAGCCTCCCCTTAATCACACCAAACAAACACACACCGAAACGACACAACAGGATATGATGTTGTACTGTAACTACTGCCTCAAATAGCTCACTTCCTTTTCTTATATGTTCACTTGGCACATGCCTCAGCCACAATGAGATAACTGCCTCAATCTTATATGTCTATTTTCAGTATCCACACTGCTCTACCTTAACATCAAACCAGAATAATTGATTTCAGACAAATCTGTGTGCAGAATGTGTGTGTGTGTGTGTGTATTTACCTCCACCCTGCGCTCCACTCCAATGTAGTCAGCCTCTGGTGGTATCAGTGTGTGTAGCTCTGTCTCGTAGGCTCCCTCCCCTCGGTTCACCGCAGTGATGGTCAACATGACCAGATTGTCATCTCCAATCACCAGCTCTGAGCGATCCCTGTGTGTATGTCGTTTATGTGTTTTTAAAAGAGAGAACAGTGTAAGGAGAAAAGAAAGTATTTCGGTTATGTAGAAGACATAGAAAATTACGCACTTTGCTGCAGTTTCATTAAAAAAAATCGCCCGTCTTGTGTTTTTTGTGAAATTAAGTTTGTAATTTTAAGGATTGGACTTCATGTGTAATTCACTCAACTGCAAAGAATGCAATACCCCTGACCCCCAGAATAACCCCAACAGTGTGTGTGTGTGTGTGTGTGTGTGTGTGTGTGAGAGTGTGTGTGTCAGTCAGTAGAGGGTGACGGGATGTTTGTATAACGCTGCCATGGAGATATCGAACAGCTGGAAACACTATAGAGAGTAGGCTAATTCACGTACACATATGCACACAAATGCCAAAACACAAACACACACACACACCACATGGTAAATGGAACTATAATGTGAGCAACTTCAGTGTAAACTTTTCTCATTGTGTGAGGAATAACAGACATACTTTCTTTGGTTTAGCTGTGTGTGCATGTGTGTCTATCTTTGGCCGTGTCATGTGTTGAGTGTTAACAGGTTGAGGTCAGAGGGCATGGCCACGTCTTTCTTACATGCTGGCAGAGAGCTGCAGGTCGGGGATACAAATATTGTCGTCTCCGCAGTCCAGGAGAATGTAGGCCTGAGAGGAAGAGGGGCACAAGAGAGGGGGATTGTCATGAGGAAATGTTGACGTTTCACTGGGTATCCTCATGAAACCAAAAACAGAACAAAACATAACTGGCACACACCAGGATGCAGGTCCTATTATATAAACATACACACACGCACGCTAGAGTTCTGCTATCCAGGTCTTGGGCAGCAAAATTAATTTTGGGTTGGGTTTGACACTGCTTGCTACTCATCAAAAATGCAGCTCTGGAAAACATTAAAACTTCCTGGTATTTCTTTTCAATCTTTCTGCGAGTGGAAAAACAAGCATATGAGTGCAAATTTTTCATCAGGCTTGCTTATTTGACATACAACTATTAAGATTTAAGTTGGTCCAGAGCTGAGTTTTTGGTGTGCAGCAAACCCTTTCTTCCTTTTCATTATTATTCTGCATTCCCTACATAATCTACATCTACTGCTGTGTTAGTTAAATTCCGTTTAGCTGGGAAAAAAGGACTGAGATACCAACCATATTCTTCTTTTTTGTACTGGGAAAAGTTGAGCTTGAAATTAACTAATATCTAAGGCAGATCATTTTTTATTTGGGATAAAGCCTTTCTGGGCCCAAGGTCTCAAGTCAATTTTATTTATGTATAGTGGGATCCATAAGTCTGAGACCACTTTCCCATTTGATTGAATGGGACAGTAGTCTCAGACTTTTGGACCCCACCGTAGACCAGTATCACAAGCCAAAAATTTGCCTTGCTTACGAAAACCTTTATTTTTAGACCCTTGCTTCAGATAGAAAAAAGAAACCCTTTAATGGGGGAAAATGGAAGAAACTGCAGGAAGAGCAACAGAAGAGGGACTCCTCTTCTAGGACGGCAAAGTGGTAGATGTTTTTGTCATGTGTACAGAATAGACCAAAATAGCAAAATTACAATATGGAAAACCAAATAGACAATATGATACTGTATATGTGAAATATTATGTGTATACTGTATATACAGCATATACACTCACATGCTCTTGGAGGAAGGTGCTGCTGTAGTGGTTAAGGACAGGTGGGAGGTTTTGGCCACGTGAGGGAGGAGCCAAGCTGTAGTTCAGAGCCAGTGAGATAGGGGTTAATTTGTCCCTGAACTCATCATCCTCCTGTGAAGAAGTAACAGAAAGAAGAGAGAAATGTGCAGTTGTTTAACTCTGTTTTCATTTAAATAGTGAACTAACCTGCTGTAGAGCCGATTCCTCTGTAAAATACACAACAAGATTCAAAGCTCATTCTTATTCTATGTGATTTGCTCACTCTCAGGTAAATGGTGTAGTTCAGGCATGCACTCGGGCGGTTGTGACCCAGCCTCAGGAGCCCCTTGTGCTGAGGCTGCTGGGTGTGCAGGAAGAGAACTCGCTTAACTCCCCCCCTGATGCCTTTCAACCAGTCCAGCTGCAACTCTGCTCTCAGGTCTGCACAGGAGGGGATGACAGGGAGGTAGAGATGGATGGAGAAGGGTAATTAGAGTGAATAAGAATATCCAGCCAACCACACAGTCCTTAACTATGTGTGTGGCTGCACGTGTGTGTGTGACTTTCCATTAGTTATGTTTTAAGGAACCATTTGTAAGCGTTTTACTCCACAGAGCATCATTAGACAGTGGAAACGATGTACTTCACACCTCCACTGTCTGTGTCTGTCTCTCCTACTCTCGTTCCCACCCTCCCTCCTTCCTTTGTTCTCCACTCTGATCGGTGTGGCAGGGTAGCGGTTTCTCAGCAGGAAACTCTAATGAGATGTGAAACGGAGCTGGCTCTGACTGCTGTCCCACCGACCAAGCTTCTCCCTTTTGCCTCCCTCTGTCTCGTTCCACCACATTGTGCACAGCTGCTTACCTACAGAGCTGGGGATCCCCACGCCGCTCACTGCTGCACACACATTCACCTTCAAACTGGAGGAAGAGGATATTAGGAGGGAAGAAAAATAGAATAGAGAGAGAAGATTGTGACTGTTAGCATACTGTGCAGGATTAGCACATTATTAAAACACTGTAGCTGTAATGACATTATGCAGTATTTATTATTAATTTATGAATTTTGTTGTATTCTTTCTTTTTAGACTTTTGTAGCATATGCACTGCTTCCTAAATGTGGTTTAGATTAATTTGTGGTGTCTTGTAGGCTTACTTGGGTATATTTGTTTACATAATCAGCATGAGTTGTGTGGTGTATGCACAGCAAAAATATATATTATATTTTGAAATATAATAATATATCTTATATATTACGATATATATACTGTATATCTATAGTAACATAATTATGACCACACTAAGTTCCAATGACTTTATTTATGCACTGCAGACGTTTTGACCACACTCTTCCTTTTTATTTGTATGCATGACAAAATCAGAAAAAAACGAACTATATTAAACTAACTAAATAAATAAACTTCCCATAAGCAAGGCGTTTCTTCCTTCCTGTACTCCAGGGGGAAGTGGGAAATACTGCTTAGGGCCCAATAAGCCCAACCATTAGACAGACATGGGAGACTGAGAGCATTTCTGCATTTCCTCTAATTATGTGTGTATAAATGTATGTGTAAGGGTGTGTGTGTGTGTGTGTGTGTGTGTGTGTGTGTGTGTGCGTGTTATCACCTCTATAATCAAGAACAGGAAAGTGACCCCCACACAGGGAGCTCCACACTGTTAATATCCAATAATATGAGGAAGCTTACAGATGTGGCGCCCCTGCTTTTACACTGAAGACCCAGCAATATGAGGGTTGAGGTAAATTACTTCATGTGGTTAATCTTTGTTTGGTTTCAGGTCACAAACCCTAACAACTAGATCACAGCTGATGTGGAAGTTTTTGTGTGTTTATTAATAATGAAGATCCACATTAAAGGACACAATAACGATGGGCTAGTCTTCCTGCGTTCTAAATGTGTGTGCTATAGATGTGAGTTTATGTGTGTGTGATAAAATACAGGTTTTGTATTTTAATTATTGCTCCCCAAAGTCATTTTGACCCCTCCAGGTGGTTTCATGTGTGTTTAATATGTGTTGCATGTATGCATGCGTGTGAGTTTTGTGTATTTGGGCGGGCGTGCTCAAGTGTGACTCTAATAAACACTGTGTGTCAAACTTAAGTGTGTGCAGCTTGGAAATTACCCCCATTTTACTGACAACAGCTCGGGCTCTTGGTTGGTCATTACTGTATGTAATTTTCCGCAAAATGCATCTGTGCTCCACCACCCTACATACTGCTAGCCGGCCCTCCCTGCAAACATGCACACATAAATCCCTTCCCCTACTATCCAGGGCCTGCTTAATAAGTAAGTTCTTTCCATTTAAGGCTGGTCTTTAAGTAGCTGTCCCTCCTTTTCCACCACTCCTTCATTCCAGTCAAACCACTAAGCATCTGATTTTCTGAAAAAATAATTACCCAGTGATCTTTAAAAAACAAGAACGTCATTTAAACCTGCAATAACTGTTTTTTTGTCCACTTTGGGGCAGCAGAAACAGGCTGGAAACACAACACTGACGTTTTATCACCTCCTAAGTTAATGTGGCGAACATGCTAGCCACAAGATTAATGTAAGTCCGATAGTTACTCTCTTTTGGCTCTGTTTTTGGTCGCTATTGACTCCTGAGGGAAATATCTGGCTCTTGAGCTGCAAATCCGAATCAGAAAATCAGGCTGCGAATCTGAAAACCAAAACAGTTAGCTGAAAGATGCTTCAAAGCTCCATAGAGATGAGAATGACTACAGAGTCAAGTGATAGTCCATTGTTGGTTCATCCCTACGAATGACCTTTTAAATAAACAAGTATTCATGTAATCCATTGTTGATATAAAAATAGTTTTTCATTGCCACTTTTAACAACACTTACTGCCTTTTTGAAGTTATTTCCAGAATTCTCAAAAATAATAAAAAAGATTTTTAACCCATTTCTCAAGTTGCAACTGTATTTAATTCATGTTGCCACAAATGACAGATATCCTTTCTCCTTCTGTAAAACACAAGCAAAATATAAACACTTAGTTTGTATCAGAATATAGAATACTGGAAAGAAACATAAATATGGTATATGCCAATATAGCTAGATAAAAGTTTTGATTTTGGTTCACATTGTACAAATTGAGAAGGAGAGATGTAAATTCTGGCTACCATCCTTGTTTGGCTTAGGAAAAAGATTTGCAACTCAAACATCTGTAATAAAGGCTTGAAATACCCCAAAAATAATTTAAATGAAAAGGTTGTGCAACGGACAGGATATTTTTTTCAATCAGATGGGTAGATGGGTCTTTTAGGATTTGGGAAATACACCCAGAATGGTGGTAATTTATTTTTTGGAAAATCAGATGCTTTTCTCTGAGACCCAAATGTAATGGCAATACATGAGAGGTACAAACTGCGGCTACCTCCCATCATGTGTCCCTCCAGCTTTCATCGCAGGGAAACAACTGAAGTATCCAAAAATTTTTACTCCTCTGAAACACAAGCGCCTCAGACATCCCTAAATTCTACGAGCTGCTGTTTGACTCTCTGCATGTGTGTGTATGTCTGTGGCGTTGCGTGTCCTTTGACCTATCTGATTCCATACCTCCAACCTAAACTTTATGGAGGTTTATTTAAATAAGCTGGGTTTTGTTTTGACAGAATTCCACAGTTTAGCGCACTATTTCAATTTGACCCAAACCCTGTTCGCTTTTCACTCGCTGCCAACACTCACACACTTCTACACACACACAGAAACCATGATGGCAACTAGCCGAGCACACTTCTCCCGTCCAAACAGTCCTACAGTGGTTCCAGCCCTAATAAGTTAGAACCAACAATAGACTGTGGCGAAGCAGCAAGAGCCTTTAGACTTGTTCCCCTCAACTAAAATCACCCCCAGACAGTTCAAAGCCAGCCTTCTACCCACAGGAACAATAATATAATAAAAATAGAATTTTATAGTTTCAAATTAATTACGGAGTCCCATAAATGTGAATTTCCCGGTTATATGAGTATGCTTTTTCAGTATGCTGCTGAATTATTGTATCAAACACACAGACAAACAGACCTTGGCTGATGGCAGATGTCTAGAGCACAGGGGTAAAATACGGTGTGACATCTGTCAGTGTGTGCGTGATTTGTGATAGACAAAACTTTTGACATTATTGTCCCACAATGCAATGCCAAATGGAAGTGGCGGAGCAACACACAGCTTGAAAAAAATACAACAAATTTTGGACTGTGGTGAAGAGCTAGAGGAACATTTTAGGAAAAAGTTACTGTGAAAACATTTATCGTGCACTAACTCGAAAAACTAGGTACTACTTTTTCTTAAATTTTTCAGACCAGGCTAAGAGAGCTGCATTAAAATATTGTATAAAACATTGAGATACAGTATAAGATGTATAAATAGGTATGAGTTTCCAAAAGTCAGGTAAAAACCAAACATTTAGAAGCATTGACCAAAACTGCTTTTTTTTTCCAGATCCTTTACAAGCTGACTTGAATTCACTGACAGTAATCAACTCTGTAAATTGTTTAAAGCTTTTTGCAGTTCTAACTTGGGGAACTGATATCTATAGAACATTGTGGGAACGCCACGCCATATTGGTTTTGGTTTGTACACATATAAGTAAGGAGGAACCAGCCGATTTATAAAACTTATCCATTGGCAATGTCTGGTCTATTGTATATAGAACACTGTACATTATAAATTTGTACTATGGAATTGGGGTAAGAGACAATGGCATTGTTCATACCTGCCATTAACATGTGTCTTCGGTGATCCAATCACAACTGGACAGCCAGTTTACACCTGGCATTAGAATCTGTCTCGACATGTGTCTCAAGTGACCACTTGTGATCGGATCTCAATTCCCCGCTCTATATGCAAATAAACAGGTAGGCCTACATCATTTCATTTTGCAAGGACCAAATGAGGATGTTTTTTTTTAACTGGCAGGATGCAGCAATACACTTCCCCTGCCTAGTCTGCTGGAAATTAAAAGAAACTGTACAGACTGGGTCTATTCCTTGGCGTGTTCCTGACAATCCAAATATCCAAATATGTTTGACGCACTCGTAATATATCTCTATGGGCTATTCCAAATTTTCTGATGTCGTGGACAAAGCCAGCTTACACGATTTGTATGAATTGTATTTGATTATGAATTAGTACGTACATACGCTTACACAGAGGACGTCATTTGATTAGGCGGTTCTTCGTTGTGGCCGAGGACACATTCGCGTACACACTGCTGAAAGAATGTGGCCATATACCGCCCAGACTACCTCCAAATGTGGTCTGAGCGATCAGATCTCAGTGCGTCCTAAATGCATCTTGGGTGCATGGACACCTGTATTTGTAACCCAAGATGTACGCTAATGCCAGGTGTTAACAGGGCCTATCTAAACATGCTCTTCTTACCAGGTAACCATGATGTCTGTCTGAGGCAGGTGACACTGTCGGTCATCAGGGTTCAGGATTCTGGGGGTCAGGGTCATTGTGGCTTCCACAGACACTACAGCTCGAGACCTACACACAAACACACACACAAACGCACACACATAAGACAATCTGAGTTACAAGACTTTGGGAGTCTCTTCGAATTTCAGGGAAAGCACAGATGGGAAAAACAAGTCTGTACTTTGACAAGCACTTCAAAAAGAGACAGAGCACCTTCTTCATTCTTACCTGTACACCGACACATCGCCTGCGCCAAACGCCCCCACGATCAGATCTGCAAAGAGAGAGGGAGACAGAGAGAGAAAGAGAGAGGAGAGAGAGGGTGAGGGGGGAGACGGGAAATGGAGAGCTTCAAAGAATGCCACAGATGGGACTGATTTCAAGGTCTCCAGCAATCTTCATCAAACACAGACTTCTCACATTTAAAACACACACGTGCACGCGCTTACACATATGCACACATACACACATTGTGATATAGCGTTGACATTCTGATATCACATGGTTTTCCTTTCTTTTCCTTTCACACATGACCTGGTTCAGACTAAATTCATAAACAGAACATGCATTAATGTGTGTGTTTGGGAGTTCATCGTGTGTATATGTGTGTATGTGTGTTCATATACGTGTGTGCGCTACAAGACAGGGATCCCATGCTGCATTCCACCGCCATTAGAAATTTCACATTGCTCCAATCACATTTCACTAAACAACAATTCCCAACAGCCCACGTAGCAACAGTCAGCTCCTAATTGTAAGCAGCAACAGATCTCATCTATGTGTAATTTCTTCTTGTTTTCAGGGGTTTTGTGATGAACACACACTTTTAATTGGCTCTCGGAGTTAGAATAGAGCCGGTATTTAATGGCTGCAGTCGGGGGACACATACCAATGAAAGCCAAAGACACACACACGCACGCACGCACGCACGCACGCACGCACGCACGCACGCACACAGAAACACAGAAACACATTAACACAGACACTTACATGCACAAATAGAAGTGCTGATTAAAACAATCAGAAACTGAAGAGAGGCACTAAATGGATAAAGCCACCGCTGCCAGATGCAACAAAACTAAGTCAGCTGATCTTCAGAAAGGCAGTATAACCTCATGCTGCTCAGTGAGAGGCAATTAGGGCTACAGCTAATGATTATATTTATGATCAATTGTTTAATTATTTGGCCTATAAAATGATAGCACATAATGAAGAATGCCATTACACCTAGAATTTATTTTGTTTACAATGGTATAAAACTATGAAACAAACACTAAATACTCACATTTTAGAAGCAGGAGTTAGTAAATGTTTGGGCATTTTGACTTGATTATCAAAATCTTTGTCAATTACTTTCAGTTGATCAATTTAGCTTTTATTCAACTGACAGAAGCAACTGTAAGTGGGAAATGCTGTGGTAGCCTGCTACAGGCAATATTGGACCAAGCTGGCAGAAGTGTACTCTCTTAGACTTTGCTTGTCATTTGCTGTGTCTCTCCTCTCCTGTGTATTTAAGAAGAAAAGGACTAATTGAATCTGAGAGAGGCACATCTGCTTCTGCCTTTGGCTTCAATCACGGAGTCCCCCTGCAACCACAACATTAAACATTTAGAACCTTGTCCCTTTTCCCCTGGGGCACGCTATGTCGCTGTGTGAGTGTGTGTGGTTCTGTGTTAACCTACTGTATCGAAAAGCCTGTGACGAGAAAGGACCCCAAGATGTGTGTTTTGTGGGGCAGTTGGAGAGGTACGGTAAAGGGGGAAAAAGAGCCCATGAGGAGGAGGAGAAGGGAAAGAAAAGAAAGAAAGAAAGAAAAAGACGGCAGAGGATTGTGCACTTGACCTTTAAGCTGCAATATGTGAAAGCCATCAGAAGCAAGGTGTATTTTCAGGAGAGGGAGAGAGAGAGACAGTGAGGGACCACCTCACTCCCAGCCCGAATTCCTCTGTTTATCCTGCTGTTGGAGTTGTGTAACCAGGAAATCTAACTCCACTCCTGCCACAAGTATGTATATGTGCTCGATACAGGGGTTGTCTGTACTCCTTATCCTGACTCTTGTGTTTGCTCTCAAAACCACTGCAGGACACGAGACTGATTTGAGGACAGGGCACCTTTGGGGTCGAATGTGTGTGAGAGCGTGGGTTTGCGCATGGGTGC
The DNA here is from genome assembly GCF_016859285.1 of Xiphias gladius. Classification (NCBI taxonomy): domain Eukaryota; kingdom Metazoa; phylum Chordata; class Actinopteri; order Istiophoriformes; family Xiphiidae; genus Xiphias; species Xiphias gladius. The sequence continues at coordinate 15,936,887 of NC_053421.1, forward strand.
ACCAAGGGCTAAATCAAATAACGGCCCACTTTCCTTTCCTTGTCAATCCCATTTCCTCACACACAGGAAAGCTTGCCTGCCACTGTTGATTTGAGGTTAGAGTGTGTGTGTGTGTGTACAGAGGCACACTGAACCATACCCACACACAAATGGGCTGACAAACCAGCGCGTACACTCTACTCATTGATGGCAGGTCTAGGTGAGAGTATGGTCTTGGTAACTAAGCTGCTTTAGCTAATGGTGTCTGTCCTGGGCTGTAAAAACACAACCTCCATCCAGTTTAGACAGACTGTCAAGCTGTCACTGGCTGCCTGCCCTGACTGCCTGTTTGGCTGCAGGGAACAGGTCTTAATGATGAAATGCCAAAGGTCAATGGCACTCAGTGGAAAAGGGGGTGGTTTTAAGAGAGAAAAGGAACATTTCTTAATTCTTGGATACATGTGTGGGATTCTAAGGATATTCAATAACTTGCCAACTATAATACATATTTTCAATACCTCATTCACACTACATTTCTGTAATTAAAGTATATTTCTTACACTGCAGACACGGGGAATAGGCTGTTCAAAACTGTGGAGAATTTATGTAGGATTACTTACTATGAATGTGTTGTTTACAGGCACATTTTGGCTGTACAACTTTATTCTTTTTCTTAGTTTTTTTACTTTACTTTTTTGATTTTAAGCTGGAAAAAAAAGCAAAGTACATCCAGAATGAGTTGAAAATAAATACAGAGACTAGCCATACATTTTACATCTACTTAACAACCAAATTACCAATCTACTGACCTCTCACCACCACACACATCCAAATCCCTGACCCTGACATGTCTTTGTGTCTGTAACTCTCTCAGCAAGCTGGTGTGATTGACAGGTAAAACATGTTGGTTTTTGACATTTGACCCCTTGGCTGAACCTAAGATGCACCCTGAGGCAATCTGACCGCCTTCCAACACACAGATACCCTAACCTTAACTCCAGCCACACTCTGCTTTGTGGCCTCCACTGCATCAGTAAAAACACTGGGTGTCATTTTTGGTCCCGTGCTGCCTAGATTCTCATCTTTTGTGACCTCCACCTTTCATGTAGTTTCCCTGTGTAAGTTATCAAATAAAAAGACAAATATATGACATAATCTTTGGAGCATAATCATCATCCTTCTCTCTCTCAGTGTTCCTGCAGTAGACTAATGACATTTAACCTTGATGGGAGCATATAGCAGCTCTAGCAGGCCTCTGAGACGCCTGTGCAGTCCTCTCATAATGCTGATCAAACATTGCTGGCTCCTTTGAACAGTGTGACTTTACTACCCTGCTAATGACACACCGTGTGTGTGTGTGTGTGTGTGTCTCACTTCCGTCAGCCAGCTCTCTAATGACAGACGACACAAGCACTGCATGTTTATGTGTGTGTATGTGTGTCTGTGTGTGTGTGTGTGCGTGTGTGTGTGTGTGTGTGTGTGTGTGTGTTTATATGGTGTGTGTGTGTGTGTGTGTGTGTGTGTTGGCTGAAAGCTTTGCCACCCATGAGTTTCTACTTCACTTCCTCCTCCCAATGGGCCGCCACCAGCCCAAGTTTCAACCTGTAACCTCTGTGTATTTACTGTACAACGTTTTTAATTCAGGATCACTGATTTGAGGTAGGTCTGCACAGGGTCTCACTTTGACCTGGAGCCTGGCACACGCTCAACACACACTGTCTGGCTGCCAGTGAAACTGATCACAAGCCGCACACGTGAACTCGTGTGTGTTCATATGTGTGTATTTCCCTTGATATCCTGTTTGTGGAATGATGAAATCTGTTATTATAGCAAAATGAAAAGGAAAATGGGCAAAGGGGGTGGGGGCAAAAAAATAAAGAAAAAGGTAAAATTAAACAATTCTCTTTTTCAGCCTAATCTGGGGAAGCACAAAGCAGAGTAATGTAGAGGACAGAATGGCACCAAATTAGGGAGAAAATAAGGTAGTAAAACAGTGGTTTTACAGACCTGCTCTGTTTCAAATGCCCTTTTTTCTGAACTAAAAACTCATGTATATAAACAGCTTCCCACTCGTATAAAAAAAAAATCTTCTCCTTCTCAGGTCTCTTAGTATTGTAGTGAGGTATCAAATACAGTATGTTCTGTAAAGTCAGTAGGTGGAGGTGTCTGGTAAAGTAAGTAGATGGAACATAAAGTGGGGAATTGCTGCATGTAATGTGATTGACTGATGCTTTGTCTGCTCACAGTTTTAAGGATATGGCTAGAGACTTGACTGTCTGGCAGACTGAACATGCGGATAATGTATTACTATTCTTCTTTCTTTTTCTCAATTTTATGTTTTCTCTCCTTCTTGAGAACTGAAAATCCCCAAAGAATGGATGTGGCAGCAGTTCACTGGCATTCATCCCTATACCCCCTTCTTCTGACTAATGACTTTACCAGAGAAGAGGAGGAAAGCAATACCGGAGAATATGGGGATGATAGTGCAGGAGTGGATGGGTGGAACAATGAAATGGGGAGGTCAAGAACAAAGAGGAGGGAGCTGGAAGGAAAGTGTAGAAGTGAAGAAATGTAACTCTGAGAAAGAATTTTGATTATAACACAGGGAATTGGGTACAGAAGGACTAATGTTGCTAAGTGTGAGTATTTACCAGGATACTGATTGTTGTCCAAGTCTTGGCCTCCTCTTATAGTGAATCCATATCCAGGCAAACTACCGCTGGGGGACCACGCTGCTCTTAGCTCTTGGCTCAGCATCAGGCCTTGCGTGGATACGTCTCTGTTACCGTTAAAGATCAATACTCTGCCTCCACGATCCTCGCCTCCAAACGGACAGCCCACCGCCACGTCTAAGGGATGACACACACGCATGTTTTAGACATCAGCAGGGATAATGCTCCTCTGAGATAGGAACCAGAGGAAAACATACAGGTAGAAGGAAAGAGCTTGACCTTCCTTTACCTGCACTGGGGAACCATGTCAGCATGGCCATTTACCTTTTTCTTTAATTTCCATTTATCATACTCATCTTTTTTCATCTTGACTCTCCTCTTTCTTTCTTTTCCTCTATGGGCACTGTTAAGGTCATTGCTCTAATTCTTATTTTGTGTTGTGACTCTGTATTGGCAACATTTGGTTAATTCTCGGCCTATAATAGGAGGTGGCAACAGATTAGAAAGCAGGTTAAAAGGTGAGCATATTTGAGTTTTAAAGGAATAGTTCCACATTTTGGGAAATATACATATTAAATTTCTTTTGAAGAGTTAGATGAAAAGACTGATGCCACACTTATGTTTGTTTGTAAAATATGAAGTTGTATCCAGCAGCCAGTTAGCCTGTCTTACCATAGAGCCTGGCAACAGGGGGAAACAGCTAGCCTTGCTCTGTCCAAAGGGAAAAAAATATCTGCTAATATCTGCTAATAACAGCTGAGCTGTTTCCCCCCAGTTACAGTTGTTAGTATTAAGCTAAGCTAATTGTCACCTGGGTCCAGCTACATATTCTACAGACATTAAGAACTATGGCATTGTAAAAAGTCTGTTTGCTTTTAAAAGGAGAAGGAATTTGGGGAAATATGCTTATTTGCTTTCTTGCTGAGAGTTAGATGAGAAGATTGATACCACTCTCATGTCTGTACAGTAAATATGACGTTACCACTAGCAGCTGGTTAGCTTAGCTTAACTCAAAGACTAAAAACAGGGAAACAGCTAGCCTTGCTCTGTACAAAGATAACAAAATATCTCTAAAGTAATTACATCTTTTACACATTTAAACTTAATTGTAAAAACGACACGCAGTGTTAGGAGGCTTATGAGACTATTTCTTGGCAGAGAAATACACAGGATACAAACAAAATATAACGTGTTAAGCAGTGAGCTTTAGAGGTGCTGGTTTAATACTTTCGGACAGAGCCAGGCTAGCAGGTTCCCCCTATTTCCAGTCTCTGTGCTAAGCTACGCTAACCATCTGGTGGTGGTTACTTCATAGTTACTGCACAGATATGAGTGGTTTCAATCTTCTCATGTAACTCTCAGCAAGACAGAGAATAAGCTTTTTTTTTTCAACCAAAATGTCAAACTTTTCCTTTAGGTATTCCTTCAGACATGTAGGCATATAGCACCCACGTACACAGAGATATACATAGAAATAGATATGCAATACATAACCTCTTAACGTATATGCATTGAACGGTCCTGCATTCAAGTATCCCTCAGTGCTGTAACTGTCCGAACACCTCTAGACATCCTGTTTGTCTCCGGACCCCCTCTCTCTCAGCCTAAACAACTAGTTCCACATGAAGCAGATTGTGGGGTAGAGAGAATAAATACAACCATGTGTGTGTGCAAGTGTATATATGAGCCTGTGTGTGTGCATGTATGTCTGCGAGTCTGTACGTCTATGCGTGGGTATGTGTACATGACTGAATTGCTGTGTTAAAAAAAAAACAAAAAAAACAAAAAAACGTCTTACTTAAAAAAAGTCTTCAAATAATGTGAAAGTCACTCCTAGGCATTGCTCAACAACATCCCACACAATGCAAACATCACCAGCAAAAAAGCCTGTGGAACACCCACTGTGATCACTGCCACCGAAACTATAGGAGACTGTTACTCACAGACAGAAACAGGCCGACACTCTTTGAGCTGACAGAAAACCACTGTTGGTTGATAGAAATTAAAACAAAGAGAGCCACATTACAAATTAAATTAGCTAAACTTTAAGGTTTTGAGAGCTGACACTCAACAAAGCCGTGAAGATGATAAGAAATTGGCAGGGTTCTGCTTTTTCAATGAATTTTGGAAATTGAGCAATGAGGTCTCTGCTATGGGAATATAAAGAGGATCCATATCATCACAGAAAGAAAAGGGATCTGTCAGTGATTATGCATAGACATAGACAGGGGCACAGGTATACTGGAAGACATAAGTTTGATATTTGCGAAAAGACGCAGTTGAAAACCCTGATCACAATGTTTCCATGGTGACTTTATAACGTAACGCAGATTAATGAACATGCACAGACATGGACATGTACTCATTAGACTAACTCTAAACAAATCTTCTCTCTGCATGTCACTGCAGCTCGCAGAGACGCTCCATCTCCTCTCAGGCCACATCACCCCCCCCCCCCAAGAGACTGTCACATCCTGATAGACAGCATGATGTGATTTATGTTTCTGGACAGGAAAAGCTTCAGTATTGATCCAATGGTTATTGATTTGATGGTTAAATGGTGTAAAGGACTGTGACACACATTAACACATGCTGTCCATGAATAAATAAAACATAGATCATTGGGATTGATGCCATTCGAGGGCCAGATCTGCATCAATTCATTAATTTTTAAGGCTGTAGACAACAGGCCTTAGCCTCATGGAGAATTTGTGCAGCTGGCTGCATGGTTTGTGTGTGTATGTACATTTGTGTGTGTGTGCGTGTGTGTGTGTGCGTGTGTGTGTGTGTGTGTGTGTGTGTGTGTCTTTGTCCTATCAATGTGAGGACAAAACAAACACACTGAAGAGGAATGAACTCTGAGCAGCAGGACATAAACTCTCAGATGATTTTATCTCAGGCCGCATCTGGTGAGTTAAAAATAACTCCAACACACACACTTACACACACGGGCCTAATCCTGATCATCACAGGAGGAAACAAGTTCAGTCAGGCAACTTTTCATTGCCACACTTCCTGATTGGCTGAAGAGCTTTAAGTTTTCTTAAACAGTCCAAGAGGCACGGGAAACATCGAAAAATATTTTTCTGCAACCGTATTTACCTGAACACATCAGCCCCATGTGGGCAGACAAGTACAAGGGAAAGCGATTCCTTCGCTGAGAAGCAAAATATATCAAAGGATTTTGTTAAATTTCCTCATCTCAATATCTTACTCCTTCTCTTTCCTTCTGTGTTGTCTCTCTCATGCTGCATATATCTGTTTCTCATATGAATTTCATCAGGCTTAATTTCTTTTAAATCTTTTCTCTTCTTTCTTCTACCCCTCTCTCTGTCTTTCATCCCCAGCATACCATTGTATCCATCCTGGTTGATGTCTCCCACGGGTGCTATAGCTGTGCCAAATCGTCCAAAGATGTGTGTGCCAGTGAGGGCGACAGGTTTGGAGAACGTGAGCGGGGCCATCTGCAGGTACAAGTAAACCCTCCCCACCTCCCTGGGTTTGCTCTCCATCTCTCTCTCCATATAGAGGGGTGCTCCGACCAACACATCATCCATCCTGGGGACACAAGATGTAGTTTTGATACTCAACGAAACAAAGAGCAAGTATATGTGTCAGAGTGACATGGTGGTTTTTCTACTTACCCATCTCCATTCAGGTCAGTGACAGCCACCGAGTAGCCAAAATAGGAGGCCATCTGAGAGACAGACAAGGATAGAACATGAGTATTTTCAACCAGAAACCCAACGCTGTTACATGATTTTCATCTAATTCCATTGTCATCCATCCCCATTCAAATTGAATAAATTCAAAAACAGAAGAAAATCCATATCAGTGAGTTCCCATGATACAGTAATGTATATGAAGCCCTGAAATATGACAGGCTGTGACTGTGATGTGTTGCACGTAGATGCTCCTACCTGTTCCCCTGTGAAGTTCTGGATGAAGGTCAGATTGGTGGAGTTGATCACTGCCACCTAAAACAAGCAGATAGACTGTCAGATACAGTATGGCACAAGCACCATGCTTTGTCCTTGTCCTAGCACAGCGGGATTGAACGTCGCTAAGCATTTTGACAAACAGGCACATGAAGGATGCTGGAAAAAAGTCCGAAACTGCATAAAAAAAAGCTTTTATTCAACTGAAACCCCGTTCTTTTCCCTACCCTCCCCCACCACCATCCTATTTGTGCCTTTACCATTTTCCCCTCATCTTTCTCTCCTTCCCCCCATCCTAACCCCGGTCGTGGGGAAAGACGGAGGGGGGAGGCTGAGAATTCCTTCATAAGACCTAAAATAACAACCACATGGAGACAGCCGGGGGCTACGCATACACACACACACACACACATACATGCAGAAGGATACACGTTGACCCAATCACAGATGTTTCAAAGACATACTAAACAGGGATAGATTTACGGGCACAGACAGATCAGGATGTGTAAACACAAATATTGAATCACTAGCTTGAATGTCAACTTTCCTGCGCTCTGAGTTGTCAGATCGGTCACAGAAGAAACCTGATCAGGGTTAACAGCTCCTCCGGTGCCAGGCCTCTAACATGGCCTACCTGCCTCCCTTGTAACACTCCTCCTACTGTGAGCTAAAGGCCCCCTTCTCTATGACGTTCACAGTGCACTGTCTGTACAGGAAGGAGCATTCTTGCACCAGCTACAATGTTCAGACAGAAAACACACACCGTTGCAATGTGTGTGTGCGCAGTGTGGTGAGTCCTGCGGTTGCACTGCAGGTTAGGGGTAAGGGGTCATGTGTGTGTGGAGAAGGGTTAGTGGGGTTAGGTGGGGTCACCCCCCTCCACATGCAGCGGAAGCCGTGTGTCATTAGGGAGGACTGACACAGTCAGCCCTGGGGACACGTTCCCATAAGACAACACAAGACACATTGCAGTATATGCATAGTGGCACATACAGTATTTGTCAAAGCCATGTAGATACATATATTTATGTGTTTGGTACAGGCTGTCATCCCATGAAAGATCGACAACAGATGAATCTAGGATACTTTATTGTGTGCATAGTTGTCTGCACATGAAAGTCTACACATACTCTCCCATAACTCTTGCACTTCTTACTGTATGTCACATAGTATGCTGACATTTACACATACACCTTGACAAGATACCAGGTTTACATCTGTACAACAGACAACATACAGAAAAACCAACACAAAGCATCCTGATAAGAAGCTCATGTTCTCTATGCTAAGCTCTATGTTTTTATGATGATCACATCGATCCAAAATCTCCCCCAGTTTAACTGGGTTTGAAATCTGTTTTTTTTTTTGGTAATCTTCCTGCTCATCAAATCATTCATTGACCTTTTGTGCATTGTAAGGATGCATGTGAATTTGTTACTTTTTAATTTGCAGCAATGCTGTTGTTGGTGAATGACCCAACAAATGTCTTTTTGTCAAATCTGCTCGCCTGTATATACTCACATATCCAAAACTCTGTGCGCCTCTTGGGACTCCAGCTATCAGCTCTTGGAAGCATGAAAACAAAGAAAGAAGTAAATTAGCGTGTGTGTATGTGTGAGAAAGACTTACAGAGAAAGAAAGTGCTTGCCAAAGGTTTGACAAAGGCATAACTCCTTAAACACCCTACCCAGCCCACCCTGTCAGAACAGCTGAGTGTTGCTGAGAAAAGTCATTGAGTGCTCAGGCTCTGTTTCTGTAATAATTGATGAGTGCGGTGCTGCAGACTTATTGGGACAATCTGAGGGTCCCAACCAGAGAGAGAAGACAGAGCCCCCCCTTCCTGCCCTCCTGCTCTAGCCAACAGGCTCAACCACTAGCCTATAAAGCAGTGGTTCCCAGCTCCATTTTCACTCAGAGCTCCCAGTTACAACCAGTTCTCCAGTCTGAAGAGGTTTTGGGGAACAAGACCACAACAAGCTTCGTACCACAACAGGACACAACACAACACATCAATGGGCATGTGTGAACTCTTAAGGCTCACTTTAAGACTCTCTGACATGTGTTGAGCCGGAGGGGGTTCAGGGCCTTTTCGGGGTTAGTATGGGGGTATGTAAACGCAACGTTGTCCCATAAAGATCCCACTAAATGGTGATTAGCAGAAGGGCAGGAAATTATGAATGGGAAGCTGAAGAGGAACTGGGTGAAGAGGGTCTCACGCTTGTGACAGAGCAGCAGAAATAAGTGTGTGATGACAGTGTTTGAAGAAGAAGCAATAAAAAATAGTTAAAAAAATTATGCAACGTGACTATGGTTGATTTGATTTCCTCCATATTTTCTTTTTTTTCCTTTCCATATTTTCTTTTTGTAGAAATTGCTTGTCTGTTTCATTTGCAGTACTGACAAACTGATGGCACGGGAATGAACTTCAGCAGCACCTGAAGCTGCTAAAGAGATGTGAATCCAAATGCAATACTGCTGGCAAGCCACCAGAGTGTGGATATAAGTTGAACAAAAAAAAATAAAAAGATTTGTACATTTTCTAGTGATCTTAACTTTTATTAATCTATTTTGGCCTAAATAGTGCATACTTGAAAAGGGTCAACAAGAGTAAACTCAAAGGGATTCTTTCCCATCTGCATATCTTTAATAAAATTATGCTTTGTGGCGTGCCTGTCCCTCTTCCCACCTAATATTTCAAGCCCAGAAGAAATTCTCTGCCGCTAATCATTCTAATCAGTCAAAATGGAGGACAGGAAATCCCTTTATCAGCGGTTCCTGAAGTCCTGTCCCTGCGGGGTCGTGACCCAGACATACAGAGACAGTTCTCATTACTGCTTCTGAGTTCAGACCCAGACCCTGTCACCCAGCTGTCCACTCCCTATTGCTCACCCTATCATACGTTTCACAGTGTTCCCAGCATCCATCCTTGGAGCGCACAGAGAGAGACTGTAAACATGCAGTGTTTCAAACGGCGTTGCAGGGAGCCTGCTGATGTTGTTAGCGAGGGATTCCTTTGGTGCTGCATGTGGTTAGTTGTAATGAATTGTTGGCTTTCTCACCTTGTTCAGAGTCTCCTGTAAACTCTCCCACTGCCACAGAGTAACCTAGAGAGAAATCAGTTGCACATGACAACACACAGGCGAAATTAACTCAGAGCCATGGTCTGCGTACACTGTTTGTGTTACGTCATGGTTATTATTTAGTTATGATTATTATTTAAGTTAAGGTGCATAAGTTTATGTGTGTGCGCGCATGTGTGTATGTTTGTATATGCATGTTACCAAGGTAGCTGTCATCGTGTGTGTCTTCAGCTGCTCTAGTTTGTTTCTCTCCTGGAACCTGTCTCAGGATTGCCTTCAAAGAGTAGCCGTTCAGTATCTCAGCTATCCCTGCTGTCATGACCTGACCTGCACACAAAACACACACACACACGCACACGCGCACACACAGGCGCACACACACGCACGCACGCACGCACGCACGCACGCGCACGCACGCACACACACACACACGCAGGCACACACACACACACACACACACACACACACACACACACACACACACACACACACACACACACACACAGATAAAGAGAGAAAAAAAAAGCCAGCCAGGATTAGAGAATCACATCTGCTCATGGACAGCGGTTTCAGCTTGGACCCCATGAAGGGAACACTGCTGCCCTCTGCTATAGAAACCTGCTGGAGCTAACGACACACAGCTAACGACACATCGAAGTCCTCCCCCGAGGAAAGCTAAAACACATCATTGGCACAGGAATAGCTGGAAAAATACTCCAATGTTCCTTTAAAAACCCTCAAGAAAACGTCTGTCCTCTTCGCAGCGAGGATTCTGAATTAAAGGTGTCCACAGACAAACAACACCCTTCCTCTGCTGTTCAACAAGAGGTCAAACAAACAAATGATTTTATCTACGGCTGCCCTCAACCTTCCATAAATCCTCCTTAATTTGTGTGTGCGTGTGTGTACTGATGTCGGGAGACTGTGCCCTCTTAACCCTCCCTCCAGCTCCTTTTCCACCTCCGCCCTCTCTTTCTCTGTCATACTGAGCTGCGAGTTTATCTCCCAGCATAACATACTGTATCCTTATATCAACTCATTATTAAACCCCAATCTGATTAATGGCACACCATGTTACAAACTGTTAACACAGACGCATAAGTCACTGCTGCTAATTTGAAATGTCCTTTACACCCAGAGAAAACAAGATTGTATATAAAAAGGTTTTTTTTTAATGATAAGCCAGGCTGAAGGCCAAAGATAGTCATTGTATATTAAAGAGCCCTAGAAATCCAGGCTGAGTGCTTTTATAAACATTCAAAGTAAGCTTTTTAACTTGAGCAGCCAGCCTTGCCATGATGGGGGCACAGAGAGGGAGCGGTCCATTAGGCTGTCTGTGATGCCTGTCTAATGTGGTCTTCTGTGCTGGAACATTTATTATTTAACCTTATGTAGCAACAACAGTAATGCCAAACAATAAACCCAGATGATGAAAATCTGTATAACAGTTTTGAAATAACCATCAGTGAGCCACTTTCCCCTTTTTTGTCTTTTTCTATTACTTCTTTTTGACCTCTTTGTAGAAACATAATTTCTCTTGCTCCATCTTTCCGTTGTGAAGAAATGAAGTGCTGTGGAGTGACAGATTAGGGGCTACAGAGAAAGGAAAGTGGGGGAGTGAGTGCATACAACTGATCAATAATCGTCTCCCTACTCCTTGCAAACAGCTGCAGAACTAGTTTAATCTGAATTAGGATAAGTGAAGAGGAAAGGAGGGAATAGAAAAGGGCACATACACTCTCACACACCTGGAGTTGGGGGAGTAGCGCTACACTTCAACAGCTGAACTCTTACATGCTCTAGCTGTGTCGACACCTATTAAGACACTTCATCCCTCTGCTTAGACTAGCTGACCTCAGCACTGCTTTTATCACACAGAAGATCCTTCTTTCTTCTTCTCCTTCTCTGTCTGACACTCCCTCACTTCTCATCTTTCTCCCTTCCCGCTGCAACATGTTTCTATCATCTCCTTAACAATCCTCAGTCACTCCCGCTGCCCCTCTCTTCTCTGTCCTTCTCAACCTTGTTGCCTGCCCTTGAGCTTCTTCCTCTCTCCTCAAGGTTTTGCAAGCCCCTCTGTGCTTTATCACGGGGCAGAGGGGCAGTTCCGCCACACTCCATTACCCCCCAATCAGCTCATTACAGAGCCCAAACACCCACTTCCTGTTACACTGTTACAGACAGAGAGAGCCATGAAGTAAAGGAGCGAGAGAGGGGAAAAAGGGAGAAGGAGCCCAGCAAAGAAGAGAAAGAGACACATTTCTTTCCACCTTCTCCTATGTAAGACTCTAATGAAATTGCAGATCTGGCAAGCATTTGCAATTGCGTGTGTATGTAGGTGGGCTGTTCTGACTGTTAAACTCATCCATTCGTCTCTCTCATTTGAACACCGTCCCATCTATTAAATCATTGCAAAACACAGAGACCAAACACAGGTTTACGCAATGCTGTTGCAGTTACCTTGCCAGTAAAAGCTTCCAGGTCCTCCCACCACCAGCCTTCCTTCCTGGAATAAATACAATTAGTTAGGGTTAGTCATGTGACAGACATTTGTCAGTGAGTTTGTACATGTAAGCGTGTGTGCTTGTGAGAGACAGGAGGGGTATATCACACGCGTAGCTGTGCGTGTGTGCGAGCACATATTATTCCTGCTGCCATGCCTCTTGACATCCTGTGGCGAATGACAGCTTCCTGTACAGGAGGGTAGAGTTGGACCATGAGACAGAGGTCAAGGTTCACATTGACTATACAGTGAAAGAATGCCTACGTGCGTGTGTTTGGTCTATTGTGTTCAGAAGCGATGGGTTACATCAGGAGTGGAGGCTTCTCTAGGGACAAATGTGCTCTCATCTTCCCCGTGTCCATAAATCTCTGAAGGGAGTGTTGTGTTTTCAAGAAACCTCTCTGGTTGCACTCTGACAGGGGACAAGATGTGTGGAGGGGGGTGTCATGTCGCTAAAGCATGATTGTTAAAGCAGTCTTTACCTTGGTGAAATCCACACTGAAGCCAGCCTGGCAGAACCCCTGTCCCTCTGGGTCTGGATCACCTGAAAACCACACAGTGAAACATGTCACTAGAACCAGCATCTTAGTTGCCGTGGCTCTGCAATCATCTAACAGTTCAGAAAGTCTAACCTCTATCAGATGAAAGAATTTAACAACTATAAAAAAAGGACAAAATTAAGAACTTATTACAGTTTACGTGAAATGTACCGAGGTGTGTTTCTGTTTAAATAACTTCATCTAACTGTGCATGAACACACAAAACTTATTTGCACATATTGTTCTCCAATTTAGAGGCACCCTGAGGTGAAGTTTAATGATGCATAACAACACACGTGCGTGTATAAACAAACTGTGAATTATAGTCGTAGTCTGAGTGGTCATAGATTCAGGTTAAGATGAAGCAAAAAAGATGCTAAAGACAGAAAAATCAGACTCAGACACAGGATAAAGAAATAATCCCCTCAGCATTGTGCAGCATTTTTTCCCCCTCGAGAACAATTAAGTTTATACTGGGATTATTCTACCCTTAATTAGTCAGCCCTGACATGAACATGAAAATACCGAACTTTAACAGCCTTAAAACAATTACTACAGGAACTGTAAGTATGAATGTATTTGGATATGAGTGCACGAGTGCGAATGGTGAGGGATTTTTTTTAGGGAAAGCGGATGATGGAGTGGACGATAAGGGCTGTGTTTGATCTGCTGTTTAGAATGTGCCACCTGATAACCTCCATCTCTCCTTATCACACTGTGCTGGTGTCTCATATCACTGTAAAGGGTGAGAAAGGTTGCAGGAAGAAAGTGGGAGAGAAAGAAAAAAAATGGAGATGGAGGGGGTGTTGGTGTGTGTGTGCGAGGGGCGGGGGGTGGGCTGCAGGAAAATTCCATGAATCCCATTTACAGAACTGATGACAGAAAGAAGAAGAACAGAGAGAGAAAGAGATAAACGGTCAGAAAGACAGATTATTTTCAGGCTGCTGTGGCAACATGTAAAACATCAGGGAAGGTAATCCATTGCAGAGGACAACAAAAAAACTGTCTGCTCACAGTTTAAAGATTCTGTTCATCCAAATTACAAAAATACACATTTTCTTGCCCGTACATAATTCTGGTTTTATTTGGCCAGGTTTGAGATTACTGCCACCGTGCAAATACAACAGAAGTGCACGGAATTTTGTTTATGAAAAACATTGAAAATGACTTAAAAACATGCTATGAACACTTTTTACTAGGAATTGGGAATATGAGGCATAGACATTATGTTTTATAGACATAAAATTGTTGTACTGTATTTAAGCTTTATGCCACATGAGCTTTATGACATATGATACTGATGGACGATACAGTATATTAGGTCATGGTCTGTTAAGGCCATACCTTAAAAAAAACATTCTAAAAACTATTGTTAATTTGTGTCCATACTGACAGCAGAGAGAAAAGGAGAAAAACAAAGGAAGGGAGGATGGAGAGGTAAAAGGGAGATGTAGGCAGTTGGAGACGCGGCTGCAAAGTGGCTCACTGGTCCTGCAGGGCGAGTACTCTGCGTAGGCGCTGAAATTCTGGACAGCCACATAGCAAGTCCCCACGGGTTCCTTCTCTCCACTCAGCTTGACTGTCCGCCAGTGGTAGAGAGGAGCACACGCCTAAACAACAATTAATACTCATTTAAATAAACCCTAAATCCCACCTAAATCCCAACTAAAAAAAAGCCTTGAAAAATAACAGGCAAACTTTGTTTGTTTTCAAGCATGTATAATGGTACAGGGGATAATACATGATGATATTAATTGACATCATGTCCACTCACCACCACTTTTCCTTTATGTGTCCTGACTGATGCTCCGAACCACTGGTATGACTTAAACTCCACTGGCTCTCTGGTGCCATTTACTTTCATCATTCTGTTATCTGGAAGGAGACAGAGACAGAGACAGAGACAGAGAGGGAGGAAATGGCAGAGACATAAAAATGAGGATAAAAGAGACTTTTTAAATTCGTGCCAGTAAAAACTGATATTGACTGCGGTAATGTGGATCCAGGCCTGTAGCTATAACTGTGCGGATGGAAAACATTTGTCGTTGACACGCCGGAACAAACAGCAACTTCTTAAACACGACTATAACAAACATCAAAACACCATTTGCCCCCCAGAAACAGACATTTGTCAGGATACTGTAGGGTTTTTTCTGTCAAAGCCTTTTCCCATAAAATCAAACAACACTTAAGAGACTGCACACACACACACACACGCAGATACACACACGCACACACATGCACCTTATGAGTATTTCCCACCTGACACACAATAAAGTGTGAGATTTGGTGTGAGTGTGTGTGTGCACGTGCATGTGTGTCTTTGCTCTGTTGTAGATACTTTCCAATGTTGTTAAAGACCAGCTGGGTCTCTTTAGGGCTGTGCAGACCCCTCCTCATTAAACGACTTCTTTTAGCACATGCACACATGAATGAATGAATGAATACAGTGCATGCATAAAGGCAGGTGTAGGGTCCATTTTTAGCCTATTACTGGTATTAGTTTGTCTTTATTAGTCCTTTTCTTTAATGTTATTAAAGGACCTCAATTTAGATTCATTTCATTTTTTTCTATCTGTATTTTTATACAAATGATTCAATTATCGAATGAAAACTCTCTAATAAAATCCATCGTTATCATTAACAGAATGATGGAGCTCGAGGTTAAAAGAAGCAGGCTTGCGACTGACAGGAAATTCTTTTTAATCCGCGCATCCATTGGGAAATTGTGGGAGAAGTTAGTGAATGGGGAATACTCTACACAGCAAACCCCAGTTAAGATGTTGTGAGGCCAATAGTAGAGCATTGACTTGACTCTGAGGCTGCCAGATGTGGATTTGTGGTGCGGTGTGATTGTGAACACTACTTGGAAAACATTAAGCATGCTAAATCATTCTTTTTACTAGGTAGACTTTTTTTTTTTTTTTAAATCACGGTTTCTGACTCTAAAAAAACAAAAACAAAAAACTCTATGAGTCATGCCTGTATCATATTCCGGCAGATTAAAATCAGATCATTTGGGGCAAGTAGATCACAGACACTGGAGCAGTAAAGTATTCTGCTTTTCCAGGTCTCTCCACTCTAATCCTAGACATCCAGTCTATCGCTAATCTGTGGCACTATCACTGTATCAGCCCCCATCCCTGCCCCGACGCTACACTTGCATGACTTGAAAGGTACGCACACATAATCAGCCACATGTGAAGCTGACGTATAGATATTAACCAGTACAGTACACGCAGATGTTCAACACGTGTGCTGGTATTTTGTATGTGTGTGTGTGTGTGTGTGTGTGTGTGTGTGTGTGTGTGTGTGTGTGTGTGTTAGTCTGTTTATACCTGTAATAAAGGGTCTGCTGTGACTCTAGAAATTTCCACCATAGCCACTATCATCAATAACCTTGTGCATACCCACCCATTCTAGAGAACAGATAAACACATGCACACGACTGCACACACTCCTCTATGTTTATTCTTCTATCCTAAAAACCTGAAATTTCCTTCAAAACACTTCACACTAAAACTAACCCCTTTGTCAAAAATAACCAACAATTAACTTCAGGGAGAACCAACAAAACCATCCCCACTTTGGAGGTTTACCCTCATCGTTACTGGAGCCTCGCTTTAGTTCACGCAGAACGCTGAAGACGGGCTTACATCGTCTGATCTGCTATAAGCTGTTTCATACAGGTATCAGCGGTTCATTGCTACATAAGCTGATCCGCAAGCTTTTGTTACTGTTAACTTTGGAAAAATCTAATGTTCATGTTACAGCTTACTCTGTTATCTGTCCCCCCTCAAAAAGCAGAGCAACTTCCCCCCGAATCTTGGCAAATAAAAAGGTCAGTACTGTCTCTCCCTCTATTTTTGTGGCCTTCAGAAAGATGCTTCTATCATCTTTTGAGGACCTCACAAAAAGAGAGTGGGATACTCTGATGGCGAACGGGGGGGTCAAGATCTAATAAAAAGCAGACTTCACCCAATCCCTGTTTCTTCCGAAGGAGAACTAAATTCCCATGTGCATACAGTTTACCCCCCTCCCCCCTCTTCTCTCTCTCTCTCTTGCTTTCTCACTTGTTCACTCTCTCTGCAGCTTGCACACACACTCAGATGGAAAAGTGTGCATCAGAAACATTAGATGCACAAACAAAGGCTGATTGAACAGCTAGCATCGATAATTATTTATGGAAAACCATAATCAACATGAGGTAGGCTTGTACCACCAAAGCCACCAGCCACCTTTTTGGGCAGATGAAGCTGATGAGGCCAATATGTTTTATCTCTCTTCTTCATGCAACAGCACACGTGCCAACTCATACACTGAACACACATACAGAGGTTGTGAAACTCCACTGGTTTCAAATAGTTACATCTGGGGGCACTTGTGGCGTTAAAAGGATCCACTTGGACCTTGGTGAAATCAAAACTTGTTAAATTTAATTTCTGTTATTCACTAAATAGGATAAGTCATAAAACAATCACAGTGGTGAGCCGTTTTCTTTCCATGTTCTGTAACAATACAAATCCTGTAAAACATGGGTCTTGGGAGCATAATTACACCCAGTGGGGCCCCCAGGAGGTCTATCATGAATTTATTTTGGTCCATGACATGAAAAAAAAAAAAAAAATCAAAAGCTTTCAGTTTACTCACTGGAATTGTCAAAAGGTATCTGTCTGCAACTGTCAGGCAGTCCAGGCCAGGGGCAGTAGTAGACAGCTCCAGCCTCCACGATGCCGGGCTGGGAGGTGTTCGCCTTAGGAGCCCCCACCAACACACTGATCCTAGTGGGGAGAAGGAAAAATTAAGGTAAGCTACATACAGTACATGCAACACATGCAGGAGAGTGTGTATACAATATGCAAACACGTGTGCACAATTTGGCTGATTCATAAATCTGAGTTTCCTTTCTGTTTAATTATTCTGATTTGCTCTGTGTGCAGCAGTAATCTGAGCACTCCATGCTTCCTCTGTCCCGGTCCAGTCTGATATACATTATAGCTACATACTTGATGAGGCTTCATTTATTTTAATCTAAATTAAGATGAATTTAATTTTATTCAGCTCGTACAATTTCCACTCTGTTCTACCGAGTTTATTGTACAGCTTTCTGGCTAGGTTAAAAATAGATCTAGATACAATGGGATTATTCCAGGACCCTGATGAGACAGCTCCAGTCTTCATGTTGCCACTCACGTGTTGCTGTCGGTCGTGGCTTGGTAGAAGTCCACAGAGTAACCGAAATAACTCCCATCGGGTCCCCTGTAAACTGTAGGATGCTCGGCGTAAAGGTTAAAACCCCAAACTCCGTTCAGCGACGGCCAGAGCAGCGACAGCACCCCGAGAGAAAACATCCCAGCGGAGGAAACACACTCCCGTACGCGCTCCATCCCAAAAGAACAGCCGGCCAGCTGCGCACTATTCCCCCAAAATGAGAGTGAACAGAGGGAGAGAGGGAGAGAGAGAGAGAGAGAGAGAGAGAGAGAGAGAGAGAGAGAGAGAGAGAGAGACTTTCCTCCGTGCAGGTGAGGTAGCTCTGTCCCGGGTAACTCCGCCAACTGTCTGTCACTGGATCACTGCGCTCTGCTGCAGCCCCCCCCCCCCCAAAAAAAACTGCCTCCTGACACCCTGAAACCACCGGTCCTGTTCAGAGCCTTTGCTACAAGCAAGACTACACAGCCGCGCCCCCGCCCTCTGCACAGAACTTTACCCCCTACAGGCACGCACACACACGCGCGCGCGCGCTACAAGGAGCAGACCACATCTGACTGCTCGCGCTGAGGGGCCCTGCGCGTCACCGCTCCTTTTAAGGCACAGACACATTTTCTGTGGTGAATAGGGGCCTTTATCCCTGAAACAATAAATGATATTAAAGTGAGATTTATAACCGCCGCCTCAAATCAAATCGGTCCACCAATGTACCCGGGCGCACGCAGGGACTTGGCGCGTGCGCACTAAAGTACAGAGATCAGTAGTTGGTCAATTAAACGGCCTCATTACTTCTTTACCGGCCAGTTCGTTCAACCGTACCGTTATAAGAGGGCCGCGTTTCCTTCCGCTGAGAATAATCACTTGTAATTATGTCAGACATTATGATGTCAGTTTACAGCCGAAATCTCTTGAGCTGCACCAGCAAGTTTAGGCAGTTTGGCCCGCTCACTGTTTCACTCAACACCGGGCGATTTCCCCCCTGAACCTCCGAGGCAACACGCTTCGCTCTCGCTGAAAATAAAACAGTTTTAAAGAGAAGCGAAGCGCCAGACGAGGCTGGTTCTAGTATATCTGGCTCAGCACAGTTCTGGACATTTTTCTTGGCAAAAACTTCACGTCGCTGCGGATGTGTGGACAACCAAGCAAAGCCAGTCTGCAGTCGATCAGCTCTTGGAGTTTGTTTCGATTAAAATCAACTTTACGGGCACATTGGTGATGAATTAAAACTCCACAGCCATCCTCACTGTGTAGTAAAACTGCAGTGGGGCAGCACTACAGTCTTTGTGGCAGTGGAGTGTGTTTTCCGTCATAAGAGTTGATAAGAACCAGGTGAGAAGGTGAGGTATAGAGTGTATGAGGAAACCCAACCATAACCTGCCAGATGAAGTTTCTCTCCCTCCACACCCTTTACCTGCCCTGTTCTCCTCCGTCAATACATTTCCATCCATCCTGCAATTCCGTCCCCTTCCTTTATTTAGTGAGAGCGGGCTTGGTTCACATTACATCTCCCTGATCCTTTTTGTGCAACAGTGAAGTGTTTGTGTAAGAGAGAGAGAGAGTGGAGAGGGTCTGTTCTTTCTCAGCCGTTTTTGTGTAGATCCAAGATGAACCGGGTAAAAAAAAAAAAAAAACCCTACAAAACATGAAGCAGATACTGTAGGATACAGATGTGTCCTGTTTCTTTCTTCTCACAAGAAAAAGAAAGACGGTGGTGATGATGGAGTGAGGGGGCAGCAGCCAGACATATTCCTGTTCTTTTGCTCCATTTGGCTTGAGTGCGGCTGTGTTATGCTGCCGTCCACCAGGTAACTAGTGCTTTAATGTCGCTCAGTTTCAGTGTCTACATTCTTCCATCTGTGATCAGTTTCTCCACTGTCTTACATCCAATAAAATTGTCACAGATAACCAATTTCCAGAAATACCTACATTTACTCACATACTGTTCAGGTTATGTCCCGTCAGTCTGCCAATGTGTCCTGAACACGGATTTACTGCAGTTTGGTCTGGATTGATTACTGCACACGCACAGTAGTACTTTATATTTTACACATTGTGCCCACATTCCTCTTCCCAAGATCACAATGTGATTGTTAAACAGACTGTTAGATCAGATTAGGCCCACATCCTTTCTCCATTAGACAAATCCATTAGACACACTATCAGCCAGCATTACAACACTCCTGTGCACAGATGCAGAGTGGAACAAGCATTTTCTGTATACACACACTCACACAAATGCAAACACAAGAACTCACTAACTCTTCTCCTTAGCCAGGACTAAGTACATAAATAGCATAAAATATTATTACTCTCACACTTGCCCCTTGAGTGATGACTCAATGACACCAAATGGTAGTGACATGGCAAACATGTCACTGTTTTTTTAGGATTCCTCATAAAAAGCCAATGTGTCATTTGTCTTCTTTTGGGGATATTTTGGTGATGAGCCAACAGAAACATGCAATTTTCTGTCTTAGGAGGAATATTTTCTGTTTACAGAGGGGTAATTAAGTCACCATCACTGTCTTGGATATTTAGTGAATAACTGATTTAGAGTCTCTGGGGTCACAAAACATATGTTGGTGTGTGATTTAGTGAAGAGGGGGATCCAGACAGACCTCGGACATCCTGAAACCTGAGGCTGTCCGATGTCGGGGTGAGAACATGATATTTGTAAGAAAAACGACACACAGGGGAGGAGGTCTATGATTTAAAAGCTACCGAACCACATCGCATCATATTTGAACAAAAAAAGTGTTTATTCCAGAACCTTTGAGTATGATAATAAATACATGAGCACTTAGCCAACATCCTAGTGTGGCGCATGAAGCACACACGCACAGAGCACCTGAACCAGCTTCATCTTGGTGAAAACACTGAAGAAACCTCCTGTTCACATCTCCAGTTCTCTGCGTCTGGGTTGGTCCCTTTACGCTGTAAACGCTTATCAGTAGGTGTGACTGTGTGCGCGCGTGTGATTCTTTCTGTGTGTTTTTGTGTTCTTGTATGTGGAAGGCTTTGGTAGGTTTTCCCTCAAACAGTCCTATAGCTGAAGTAACAGTAGTGTTTTACAGTCGGCTGGCCTTACATTTGGTTCAGCATGTGACACACTCTAGTCGCTGAATCAAACCAGTCTGCTCTCTAAACAGTGTTTACCTGCCTACTGCTAAACTGTAGCAGAGGTGTCAGCACAGAGCAGAGCTGTAAAAATAAACAGTCATTCAGTTTTTTTTTTGTGTTTTTTTTTTAAATAATCACATCATAAACATCCTGCGTGTCAATTACAAGCCATGGTGAACAGACAACGGCATGAACTGTAAAGGTGAGTTTACACTTGTGTGGAAAGTAAGTGAGAATTCAAGAATGGATCTCAGGTGTGTATGTTTAGTCCTTCAAAGTGTTTGTTTCAGTCTCATGTTCGTGTGCATTTGATTTTTCTCTCATTTGTCTGTGTTGCATGTGTCCCAGTCTTTGTAACCTGCTGACCTGTCGGGGTCAGCATGAAAAGGGGAAGAAGGATGGGGTTTGTGTGTGGAGAAGGAGTGGCCTGTCCACGTATACAGACACACCCAGACTGTCTCAGTGCTAGTTCAGTGACGGTGAGCGGTCGGTAGTCCACAGCAGCTCGATGTAAGGCCACTTGGTCTGCAGACAGCGCTTGACTGGAGTGTCGTCTGTCCGAACCATGGGGTCCTCAAAACCTAGCACCAAAGCTGTCCCCTCCACATACTCTACCTAAAAAAAACCCCCCAAAACACACAAACACACACACACACACACACACACACACACACACACACACACACACACACACACACACACACACACACACACACACACACACACACACACACACTCAAATTTAGGTCAATACAGGGTTAACCAAAGACAGAAATTTAAATACTTTTGTCAGCTTTGACAGGCTTCGACTCTATCAATTTCTTTTCAGACACTTCCTCTGAAAGGGTCCGGGGTGAAATGCAGAGAGAAGGATGCAAGTATGCAACATACGCTCACAAACACACACACAAAACACACGAGCTGCAAGGGGGACTGCTGTCGGCAGGTCTGCTAGTCCCATCTGGAGCTATAGGAATGGAATTGCCATCACAACCTTATAGACGCCTTGCTGCCATAGGTATGTGTGTGTGTGTGTCTATGTGTATGTAGGCGTGTGCTTTTGGGTGGCACACATGTGGTGCCGTTCCTACATTTTCAAGTAGCGGTATGGAAAAAAGCTGTTTTACCGACTAGACAAAGTTGACAGATGAAGAAAGTGATATTCGTGAGTACCAGGTTTTTGCAATGTCAAACAGCTACATCCACTGATAATCATCCATCAAACTAAGCCTGCTTAATAGACCTGTGTTTGACCATTTATCACAACTTGGCTGCTGACATTGGCCTCCATGTTGAAATGACTCAGAGAAATAGGAGGCTCAGCCCGGGTTTTTGGATGGATGGACAGGCTATTACGCTCACAATAGCTATTGTTTATTCAGGAGTGGCTGACTGCCTCCAACTGTGTGTGTATGAATGACGACAGTAAAAGAAGAAAAGTAATTGTAAGAGAGTAAGAGAATATGAAAAAGAACCACCACCATCAGTCGCTATTAAAAGCCTGAATTTGAAAGAGTGTCTTACCCTCTCGTTGTGGTTGGACTGTTTAAGTCCATTGTAGTGGTAGACGGGAAATGAGTCTGGGATTCCTGAATCCTGAAACACAGACAGGGAGCCGAGTGAAAAACATGCAATGTTGTCAGAGAGTCTTGCAGAGATGGGGGTAAAGACCCACAGAGGCAGAACATTTTCGAACTTACACATCTCTGCCTGCAACCAAAGCTTAATGTTATATCCCGCTTGTTAAATTTAAATGTGTCTGTGTGTATTGGGGTGATGAACCAAAGCTCACCTACAAATACCACAAAGCACCCAACACTACAAACATTTCTGAACAATGAACTTGAGCCAAAACAACTTTGGCTTGAAGGTGAAGAATTTTAACTGGGTGTGTGTTGCCTGAGAGTGCGTCCAGCTTCTCGTATTTATATGCCAATATGTGAAACCCTGAAACCCTAACCCTCACCACAATCCCACGTGTGTCTGAGTGTGTGTGTGTCCAGTTGGCTAATGGTAGTATAATTTCTTTGCGGCTTGGGGCCATTCTTCTGGTGAGTCCCTAAAGCCCTGATCACTTTAACACAGTTCCCCTCTATCTCTCCCTCTCTGTCTTCCTCACTTGCTTTGCCTCATAAAGGCATCTTACCACTCTTTCTCAGCAACTTCTCAGCAAGTAACCTCATATGATGTTGAAGACACACACATGCATATTTCACATGAGACACCACAGGAATGCTTTTGGAGTAAAAAAACAGCAGCAAACAGCACTCCAGATATTCTTGTGAAATAGACATTAGTGTCACCCATGTGTGTTTGTACACGGCTCTTTTTCCATGTGTTTTAAGTTTGATATGGATTGTATGACTGTGGCAAGGTATTTGTCCTTTGTGAAGTGGAAGTCCTCCTCTGCACACACACTTAGACATACCTGATCCGGAAAGAACTCCAACAGGAACGGACCCAGAAGAATTATGCCCAGACTCTCTGGATCCAGCTTACTCTTCACCAGACTGACACTGAGAAGACACAGAAGATACAAACAGAGATAGATAGGAAAGGAAGTAAATAAAAAGTGAGCAGAGGAAAACAGATGCAAAAACCCAGAGGGAGAACTGACAGAAGGAACACGCATGTGAAAAAACAGGGGACACAGCAGCCTGTGGTTTCCTATGGATGAAAACAGAGACAAATTTACGATCCCCTTATCACTCAGTGTGAACTGATGATGCCTGTTTTGGTGAGCGTGTGCATATTTTCATGAATACCACGTTGCAACTAAATATACCTCTTTCCAGACATTCCTACTTGTTGGATCAGTGTTATTATTATTCTACTGTGATAAAAAATCTGGTCAGCTTGTCCTTTTAAGGCAGTGAGGAGAGAAGCTGGGGTTGGCAATGATTGTGTACTCATCTATTGATTTTTACAAGTAGTACATGCCCCTGCTGAAGTGTCAATGAGCAGCACTCTGTAACCCTGAAAGAGTCACATATGTTTTTTTTTTTAAACCGCCTTTTGCCCCCTATGTAGGGGGGCCAGAAAAAGAGAAAATCCCCACAGGGATCAATAGCATATCTCATTATTGTGAACAACTAATTTTGCGTCGATGGAGATTTGGGGATTTATTTGTTTGTGGTGGGATTGTTCTGTATCCACTCCAGGACTGCATATGACTTCCACTATTTAAAAATGGACTGGAAGTGAGATGATGTTGATGCAAAAGCCATTGAGCATGCCACAGTTACTCCTTGTGTCTAATCAATCCTCATGTTTGGGTTATAATGCAGTCAGCTGATGTTAGTCTGGACTGATGTATACATATTATTTAGTAACTGTATTGAACTACATACATACAAATTATTATTAGCGGGGTCTGCATCGAAGAATTAAAAATTTGCAAATATTTTTCATTAATTTCAATGTTACATTTGCTTGAATTTTGTAAATGGGGGGGTTTCAATCTGTGAATATCTCTGGAAAATTACATTGGATTGGATATCCTGAATTTGCTCCCAAATGGGAAAGTGACTTTGTGAACATGTAATAACATGCAAGGTGATTTATACGAGAATAAGGAAACATCTTTGCTTTCTTGTCACACTGTGACAATGACAAGTTTGTTTTTATGCTATTATGCATGATAGCTGGCTGTTTGCAGACGATTAAAATGCGCTTTTTTATCATAAAATGTTTAATTACATTACAAAAATCACAGTAAACAAGATGTTTTTAAGATTGTGATTATGGATATATCATAAACACTACAAAACAAATGATCAAGAGACTATAATTCCTTGGAGCTATATCCTGACTTCTGCTGAGAACAGACAGTGCCCACAAAGTTGGTTCACCACAAATGGTAGCAGCTGACTGTCATAGGTCACAGGATATGCAGAAATAATAAGTCACACTAATCACAATGCTAAAAGTTTGCCCACATCTTCCATAAGTGATGAAAGTCTTCGATTTAGAACTTAGATACTCATATTATTCATTTTTTCCAAAGCACTAAAGATGGTACTTTTTGCACAAACTGGAATCCTTGTAATAAATCTCTGGTTGTGTTTTAAGGCATGAGACTCGCCCGTTTTGCACTGGGAGGCTCCCCACGGTTTGCTTTGTTGTGTTATGATGTATCAGCCATCTGGGGGTCTACAGAGCAGATCAGTGGTCCAGTGATTTGGGCAAGCCCATGGCTGCGGCGTTAGGGCTTACTGTTCCTCAGATGAGAACGTGCCTCTTTTTGAAGCGGCACTTTAAAAGTGTTTCCTCCCTCTCTGTCTTTCTTCCTGCTGTTAATGATCTCCCTCTAAGCCTCTGTTTCTGACTTTCTTTCTTTCGTTCTCCCTGAGCTTTTATAGTCGGCTCTCTCTGGTCTTATTTTATAGTAGCCTGGTAGTGAAACATGAGCACAGGGCGACTGACCTGGCCTTGCTGTGACTTAGGAGTTAGAACATTAGAAGATCTACAGGTGCCACACACACACACACACACACACACACACACACACACACACACACACACACACACACACACACACACACACACACACACACACAAAGCCTTGAATATGCAAGCACTTACTACTCGGGCTCTGAGACAAGGTCAAGGGCTTTCATCACGTCCTCCAGCAGAGATTCTGGGATGAAGCCATTATCTACATAGAGAGAGAAAGAGAGAGAGAAAGAGAGAGAGAGAGAGAGAGAGAGAAAGAGAAAGAAAGAGAAAGAGAAAGAGAGAGAGAGAGAGAGAGAGAGACACACACAAAGAGAGACTGATGCACTGAATGACCCTGGACAAAACATAACATACAGGCTTCGGTTGAAAACTAGGGGAAGCGTTCACCTACACACATATGGCGGAAGCACTATTCACATCATGGACCCTGGGGAATGAACTCATCAAACAAAAAAAAAAAAGCAAAAACAAAAACAAAATTATACACACACAGGCACACATCTCGTCCTTTCTCTCTGACCTACATTCTGCGGCTGTGATGATTGCTTTACCTGAGATGAGAAGCTTTAAACACTAACATGTGTTCTTGCCCAAAAGACTGTTTGTGTGTGTCCGGGGACTTACAGCATGTGAGCCTGTGTGGCCTGTTGTTTAGATACATGCATAAACCCCAAGTGTGTTGTGAATATTAACTGACAAGCGCTCTGCTTGTCTGCTCTCAAGCAACTCAATCTCACCTTTTCAGTGCCAGATGTTATACTCTCTCTGTGACAACTGACAGTTTGACAGCCAGCAGAGAGGGCGCACACACACACTACACAGGGACAATGACAAACACCAAATATTAAGTAAGTAAATGCTGAGACAGTGGGATTCTGAGTGTTTGCCTAGTGAGTCACTATCGTGCATGCGAATGCTTCTGGCACCCTTCTTCCACAACACAGGGAGCTGTGCTGACCCTACATGTGACACAGACAGATTTATGAGCATTTTGCACAGCACTTAACTGTGCTGCTGGCTAGGGCATTTGTGTGTACACTATAGTGTTTGTCATGTACAGTACATTCTCCCTTGCATGTGTATACACATGTGCATTAAAGTCTGTGGGTGCACCTACAATAGCCCAAGTATCTGTTTGTGTTTCTTGGCAGAAAATGTGTGTAAGAAAAGACCGTATAGTAGGCAGAATGTCCGAGCAGATGATAGCAGAAGTGGAGAACATGCAAAGTGGTATTTTATGCAACAGGAAGAGAGAGATGAAGAACAAGGAGGAAAAAAAATAAATAAATAAAAAGAGATGACAGACAGTTATGACATATTTGTTGTCATAGTGGACGGAGCAGGCAAGTCACTGTAACGTAGCACTGCACCACATACAGAAAGATCTTTACAAATCAGCATGTTGTTCACACAAGCCAGACAGTGAATAATTTTGTTTATGGTGAGAGCGTACGGCACACTTCATTTCACAATAAAAACACATAAAAACGAATGTGTGCGTTACAACTGCTGATTTAGTCAGATGCTTGACTGAACAATCTTGCAACATGGATAGCTCTAAGTTTGTGATGTTAAAATGCTCATGTCTTGACTGTTACTCCCAACATATTTGCATCTCTCCCTCCTCTCTCTCGTCTCCACAGCAGAGGAAAAAGAATACACAACAGATGTTAAGACTAAACGTTTCATTTCAATGCTCTTCCTTGTCTCTAAGTGCGCAATCTTGAGCCTACATAAATGAACGCTGAAGACATCCGACTTTCAATTTTTGTGACATGACAAACTATCTTCTATTAATCTTTCTATTGTCATTGTGTGGCTCTCTGTGTCCTTCCCCTCGCCCTTTACCCCAGTCACCTGGAAGTGACAAGAAAGGAGGTTTAGGAAAACGAGGAAGAGAGGGAAGGAGCCGGATGGTTGACTCAGCTGTTAGAGGAGTTGATCTCACCAACCTAAACAACAACAGTGGAGATGAGAGGAGAGAAACAGACACTGGTTATGCCTGGAGAAGAAAATAACAGAGACAAGAAACAAGAAAGAGGGACCGAGGGGAACGGTGGAGGTTACAAATGCATATCCTCAACCAGGAAGAAGGGAAGAGACAGTCAGCGGGGCCAGGATATTGTTTTCTCAATTTGTGTGTTTAGCTGTGTTAGAGCAAAAGTTTGTATTAATTAAAGTACATCTGTGTGCTAGGATTTTCATATAGCTGGTATACTAACGAGCAAGATAAAGATAAATATATAAATCTATTATATATAAATATAATACAAATAATTATCTATAAAAACAAGTATGCAGGAAGTGAGGGGCAAGAGATCATTAGAAACATAATGATCATGTGTACAATGATGATACAAACATAGGATACAAACATCTTCATTACCTTCAGGATCAAATGACTGGAAGACCCTCCTTGCCTGCTCTGATGGAGACTCTGGACCAACCAGGGACATCTCCTATACAGAATGTGACAGACAGCCACAGAGGAGAAACAGAAAGATAGGATGAAATAAAAGAGAGACAAAGGAAGAGAAAGAGAAGACTGAAAGGTGGGAGATTATGCATGATAGCATGACCTTAAAGTGGCCACGTAGAGATTTGTAACTTATGTGAGGAGACATGGAGGGATAGAGAGGGGAGGAAATGGCTTCATCAGTGCTGAAACATTAGAAACAGCTCAGTGCAGCGTGAAATGATCAGACAATCATCGAGATCTCCCAACGACTAACAGATTGTGATTGTTCTTGTCAAGGCTTTAGCAGGACTATTGTACAACAAACTATAGTGAAAGACATGCAGCCAGCAGACAGTACCCACCCACTGTAGCAGTGTGTGATGCACTGCTAATGTACATTATGCGTGTATGCATGTAAGGGTCCAGTGCAATCACCAGAGCCTATTGGGTTATTAACTGATCTCCTGATAAAGTTAGACGGCTTGTTTTCATTCCAAACACACAATCAGGAAATCGAGTCTTACTAATGCAGCCCGTGATTTATGTCAAGCTTTACAGTGTTTGTTTGTTGGTGAAATTCGGAGAGAGCAGTGTTGGCAGGGAGAGCAGAAAAGAGGAAGTGTGTATGTGCATCAAGAGGGTGATGCCCCTTGTGACTGGACTCTCTCTAAACCAAGGGACTTAGCATGCTTCAAACGAAGTGATTGTTCATTTAACAGCACGTAAAACCCCTTCTGCTCAAGATTTTCCAAGGTGGGAACTGGGGGGGTCTGTTTTTTGACAATTTTTGAGATTATGAAAATTATGCCGACTTCATGCAGTGCCAAGACAGGAGTGCGTATGTGAGAAGGCAAGCAGGGTTTGAACTTCTCTCTCAAGAACAGTCATAAACATTTCTGCCTTCAGATGACCCACTGAACCACCATCTGTTTTGAGCAAACTGAGCCCTTAACAGTCCAAAGTCCGATGCCCTCGACAGACTTCATGGGATAGCAACCTATTCTCATTTTCTCTCATCTTACATTTTAAGCATAATTCAATATTTTTAAACTTACTGTGTGTAAATTAAACAGCTGAATAACCATCACTTCATGATGGTTGCAACTTTTCAAGCAAACCATAGTAATGAGTGCAAGTGTGAGTGTCATATTTGAATAATTATTTACATTGGTGTGAGTAAAAGCAAAAAAAGCTTAGAGATAGAAGGGATATTTTTCCAACAGAGAATGAAATGAGATACTTCGCAAGAAGATGGTTTTTCAGCCTTAGCTGCCTCTCTCTCTCTCTCATACACACAAACACACACACACACACACACACCCACACCCACAGAGACTTATACAAAGCGTGTAGGCGAGAGTCAGAGGGTTCTCACTGTTCCTCCATATGAGTGAGGGAGGGATTGTATTTATGACAATGAAGCGCTGGACAAACACACAATGTTTTTGGAGAGCAAATGAACCCTGCTCATCTCCTTTAGCTGGCCTTTATTAAAGCTTGAGCCTCAGAGCCAAGCAGGCTGCTTGGTTTTCATGGTCCACTTATTACTGTACTCAGGGCTTACTCAGGGAGAGAAGAATTCAGGGGGACACATCAAGAAGAGATGACTCCCAGCTGCTGGCCCTTCAGATGCAAAGAAAAACAGTCACAGACCGGCGAACACGCGCTCACACGCGCTCACATGCGCTCACACATTGTTCTGTCACACAGAGTATAGCAGGGTCCTGATGTGTTAACATTACAGGCTCCATAAATCTGATGGTAGATTTGTCATTAGATAGATATGTCTGTGTTTCACTTACAGAAGTGGGCAAGGGTCATTTTGTTGATCCCGGAGGAATAAAGTGCTGAAAAAGTTCCTTAGTGTTGACTACATGTCTGTAGATAAATTCATTAGATGTAGGATTAATGGTGAAGTATTTATCTTGAAACATGAACTGTTTTCAGAGCCTTTGCAGTTGCTGCTCCACGATTGTGGAACACTTGCTGTTAGATATCAGAGGTCTCTCTCCATCTCTGTTTTTAAATCTAGGACACATTTTTATTCACTGGTCTTTTTGGCCCACTAATTTTACAAGCTGTTGTCATATCTATTATTCTGTATTTGTCCCTTGTTGATGTTGGTATGTTTCTATCTGTGTTTTTCTTTTTTGGACTTTTAACTTAATATTATAATGTGCTTTTGTACAGCACATCAGCTTAAGCTGTGTTTAAATGTCCTCTAGAAATAAACTTTACTTACTTACTTACGATAAACTGTAACTTTGCCTTCTGCCTGAACTAAGAAAACATATCTCTTCTGAAAGTGATGACAAGTCCAATGAGCCTTGGAAACAAAAGCTCAATAGACACAGTTTATTAGCTTTCAGAGCAGGATGGACACATTTGGTGTAAATCACCTGGTTGTACTATGGTTACAGGATTTCAAGACCCAACAAACATTAGTATGTGGACATCAACAGACAAAACAAAACATACTATTATGGCTAGTCTATACATGTTAATACAGCTTACGAGCATATAGGAAACAACAGAAAAGACAGTGACTCACGTGAGCAAAAGATCATGCACATGCACAAAAACATGCACAAAAACATATATAATGGCAGCAGAAATGAGGTGATTCTGTGTGTGTGTGTGAGACGACAGGTCTGCTTGGTTTTCTTTGATCTCTGTTTTATTAGAGGCCTAAGGAAGATGCTGCTGAGTTGGAAAACATGTCATGGAGCTAACATACTCCACAGGGAAGGTGTGTGTAAGTGTGTGTCTCAGAGTTTCTTTCCACTCAAAACTACCGTGTTACAATATGTGTTTGTGCGTGTCCATAAAAGAGAGAGAATATCTGTGCAATAATTAAGGCTGTCCACTGCTGCAATGTACTTGATTGTACTGGAGTGCTGTACTCTATTCTCTCAAGTATACAAACATTCATACTCACGCACGCACGCACGCACGCACGCGCGCAAGCTTTGTGAGTGTGCCTTATGAAATCAAGGAGCACATTCCAATCCCCATAGTCTGACATTTTTGCACAAACCTTTGACTTACTTAACAGAGAAACAACAAGCTACGCTACATTGGAACAAAGCAAGAAAAACACACACACACACACCACCCTGAGGACCTAAGTTCACAAAGTAATGCAGAACATTTGCTCTAAGTAAAAACCAGAATACATTTACTAAAATGAAACATGCTTTCCTGTAAGCAAATGGGAATGTGTGTATGTGTGTGTCTTCAGTAAAGTGAGGACTACTGACAAATCCAGACTTGGACCATGACACAAGATACATACAGTACAGTACTATATGGTAGATGTGTGATCCTATTTTTCTAATAATTAGACCAGACTTCCAGCCTCTTAAACCCCCTTAAAGTACCAAACTTAGCTGACATCCAACGAACCTCTTGCACCACTTGCATAACTTTGGAGAAGAACTACTGACCATACCTAAACGCCCACCTCTGTCCTTTGGCTTTTCTGTTGTTCTCTCACTAGACTCAAGTGGCCCTTTTAAGTTGACAACTCATCCCCTGTAGCCCCTTTTCCTCTGTTCTTGTTTCTCTTGCCCAGTTTTACTGCTCTTTACATTACTTTTCCTGTGCTAAGTAGGTACTACAGTTTTAGAGTATTTCCTCTCCTCCCATACTTGACTTCTTCTTCCATTCTTCCTTCTCCCTTTTGTCATTTATCTCCACATTCAGGTACCTACTTCAGGAAAGACAGGTAGGCATAATACTTAACTAGAGTTACTCTTTCTTTCCCTCTGGTCTACCCAAAGAGCTATTGTGTGTGCTGAGAGGCTCTGAGTGGCCGTAGAGTGCATCTGAAGGGATCAGTTTCAAGACAACAAAGCAGAGGTCTCGGACAGTGTCCCCTGCCTTGTTCCTAGTTGGCACCGACAGCTTCACTACATGACAGACTGAGGTGGAAGGTGAGGAGGCGTGATCGTTATTGACTGTTGTTATGTATAGTGTATGTGTGCTTGTATGTGCATTTGTTTTCTTCACCTTAACTGGCCTTTGTCCCATGTGATTACGAGTAAAGGAAGCAATGGAAAACCTCTCTCTCTTGCTACATAAGGAGTGAATGCAGTATCAACTGTATGTTAATAGTGTTTCAGGTGTGACAGGCAGGACAAAGTAGTGATTTATGGAGCTGTCGTGGATGAGAAAGACTGTGTCTCACCAGAAAAATGAGGAGACACCAGAGGATAGTTATGTATCGTAATGATGGGTCCTATAACAGAAAACAACACCCAGGGGAAAAGGAAGAATAATGCAGCACATACACACTGACACAGAGAGCCTTTCATTCTACTACAATGGCCTTTGGTCTGACCTGTCACAGATTATTAATGACTGTTAATGTATACTGCTTTGTTATTTTGTGTTTGTGTGTGGCCCGCACCCTCTGATCATACTAAGAAAGTACCAGAAACCAGAAAGTAAGCACACAATTCTTATGATCTATTATATTCTTTTCCTGTCGCTGTTTTTAAATATTAAGTCTTTGTTTTGTTCAAACTACCTTCAGTACATTGGGGGGGATGTGCGCAATTCAATATAATTGTTTGTTAACTATGCATTGTCATCTTGTGTTGATTATGTTGTTTTATCATTTTGAATTTGCTGTATCATGGTATATCATTATTGAACTATTGGAGGATCATTAATCATTAATCTGTGATATATAATTCTAAACTTTAAAATATCTTACTAGCTTTGACACCTGAGCAAGTTCCATTGACTGAAGAAACGGGTGGGATGCAGTGGAGAGCTATTATGTACTCTATTACGATAATGATTTCAGCCATACTACCCAGTCCTGTTACGGCAATAATGTAAATTTACTGTGGTTATTTCAATAAAGCCTCACTGAATTAAACTCTACTACGTTAACTGTGTCAGCACACTTGGGCTTCAAGCTCCTGCTCCATACCAGTCAGAGCTTCTGTGTGTGTGCACATACAGAAGGTGGAGTCTTAAGGGACAGAGAGTGCCACAGCGCCTGCTCTCCTTCCTAGTAAATCACTGACCCAGAACACAACTACTGTATGCACACACACACAAAAACACACACGTAACTCCTTGGAGAAGCAGAGATACAGCCTGTGAACCTCATCACTCAGCAAGTGGAGAGTAAAGAGTGATGAGAAATGTCACAAGAGGAACACCCCCACCCCCTTTCCTGAGTGACCACTGCCCCACTCTTTAAAGTGCATCCTTCCTCTCTACTTCCCTTCTTCCTCTTTCTTTCCCATGAGGGACCAATAATCCGAAGAGGATGGCTGAGGTGCGCTGGGGAATCCTTTTCTTGGGCAACTGACCTATTATACACTGGAGTGGATAGTTACTTCAAAGAAAAGAGGGGGGAAGGAAGGAAGAAAGAATTCTTTTTTAAACATTATGCTTGATATGTCTAATCCATCACCTATCCCTCTTCTCCTTCACTCTCTGTCTGTCTTTCTTCCTTTCTTCTCATCCTCTGGCAACTAAGAAACTCTTGTCCAAAAACAGATCCCATTACATGCCATTATACACACTTAGGCTCTTTCTCTCTCTCTCCCACACACACACACACACACACACACACACACACACACACACACACACACACACACACACACACACACACACACACACACACACACACACACACACACACACACACACACGAGGGCAGAGAGTGTGGGGGTGGTGTGGGTAGAGATCAGAGATGTTGGAATGGCCTTTGTGTAGGTAGATTAGATAAAAAAACTAATGCTATTAAGCTGATGGTCTGAAAGCCACAGTCACACACTGACAGCGACTCGGGGGAATACACACCCGTCCCCAATGACGGACAGAAGGAGCCACTGACACATCATAGGCAGGGATCAGGTTTTCTGCTTTTGTGGGGCTGTTGGCTCTATATCGAAGCTAAAAGCTACATAACCAGATAGCATGTATTTTTTGTATCATGAAGCCTGGGAAATCTCAGCGTGCTTCAAATTAGCTCTAACATAGATTGCCTTTCAAGGAGGACAGGGTCACACTGAGTGCGGTCTACCAGCAGTTTGCCCTTGCTCACATGTCTTTCTCCTTCAGCTTGGTCTCAAAGCTGTAGAGACCCGATCATAGTGCAGCGTCACACGTGTACGTCAGTATATATGCATGCGTGTGTATTTAAGTGTGTTCCCAGTCTCCAGCAGGACAAATGGATCCAGATGGGAAGTCTGGAATAATATTACCTACAGTAAGACAACCACCTGAAGACACACACACACACACACACACACACACACACACACACACACACACACACACACACACACACACACACACACACACACACACACACACACACACACTAATGCTAATCAGGATTAGGTTCCCTGTGCTCTGGAATGTGTGTGTACGAGTTAGTCTGTGTGTGAGTGTGTATATATGTGAATGTGTCACTAGTGCCGGGGGAGTTGTAGCAATTGGTAAGTCATCAGCGCATGCATGACGACTTTGGGTCATCACTGATCCAACATATGATCCACTCGCCCAGCAGGCTCGAGCTTTATGCATGTAACTGAGCTTTAATCAATGGTATATTAAGGGTGGGGAGTTATAAAGGAGATGACTGCCTGGGATTTTTCTGCCTCTCTGGTGCCATTTTCACAACAGCAGGGAGAATCAATTTGCTACAACCAGACCTGCAAACTGTTATACACAAGCTACAGCAATGTATCATATTACATGTTCACTGATAGAGATGACAAACATGCATGTTTGACTAAAAGACTGACATACACATACATGCGTATGCACACATCCACACAGTTAGTGATCTGAGGATTCATACTTCTACCCAAGAGCCAAAGTTTCTCTCAAAAGTTTCCACAGGGTTGACCTCAATTAGTGTGAGTATGCTGCACCTTGTGGCATAGCCTTGTGCATGTGTGTAAGTGTATATCTGAGTTGCTGCTGTAGCTGCTGTTGTTGCAGGAGCAGGATGTCGTGGTCCTTTTCCAAAATTTTCAAAGATTTTTGACCACACGAACCTGGTTCCCGTTTTGTATACTGCACTGTAATGCCTTTCGCCCAAAAACTACCTACTCTGACTTACATTCTGATGGCTCAAGGGTGGATTCTGCAGCACAGAATGTGAGATTTGTCAAATACAAAGCTCCAGAGTGCAACAGCTTGTAAAGAGTTGTCATTCAGACTGCACTCAAGCCCTAGTTTTTACTGTAATATAAGTGGGAGTGGGATTTTGTTTAGTGTTAACAGCATGTTAACAAAAGCCAAAATCCCAAGTACTAACAAACCAGACACTGGGAAAGTCCGCAAACCTATGTTTGCTAATAGTTGTCTTGTGGTTACATACTAAAGCTGAGAAATGACCAAGAAAAACAATAAGCTGACTAGAACCTTGGTCCTTTAGGAGATAAGTTGGCATATTTTAACTTTACCTTTATATCTTAACATCTATTTTATCTTTAACATTTCCTTTCTAACATTTTCTAATCATTCAATTTTTTTTTTTTTTTGTGGGGGGGGGGGCTTCTGAGTTCCTGGGTCTATTTCGTACAACAAAAACTTGTTCTCATGATCAAGTGCCAGAACAGAAAAAATTGTGATTCATTTTGTTGGAATGAACCTGACAGTGAAGGTAGACAAAAGTACACTGTAAATGGAGGCTCTCATTGGAATCCAAATTCAGCACTTTACGTCATGGCCATTCATTATGAGCAACACACTGTTTAGTAGATTACAAATGGTTGAGAGGCTAAAAATCACTTACTCTTGTGCTTGTGAGAAAGGGAGAGCATGAAGATGACCGTGTGTGTGTGTGTGTGTGTGTGTGTGTGTGTGTGTGTGTGTCTGTGTAGAAAAACTGTTTTTCTTCTTCTTAATGCTGGATAGGTGAAAAGCCAAGAAACAACACTGGCCATATTTGACCATCTTCTGCGCTCATTTCCCTCCCCTCCATTTCTGTCTCTCTTTTTTCCCCACATTGATATCTGACCTGCACTATGTTAAATCTGTTAAGCACATTCCATATTTTGGTTTTTCTAACCTGCTGAGGAGACTGGCTTATATTACACACTTTGTGCCAGTGTGTGAGAAATATGAATTGCTTGCTTATGGATGAATGTATGAAACTTGCCTTGGTGAAAAACACAGAGAGGTGAGTTTCACTGCCAAGGATCCAAATAGGGAACTTTGGAGACTTGAGGAATGCCCCAACCTGAAACACACACACAGAAAAAGGAATGCACAACAACTGAGTGTGTAATTTGAGTTATTTTCATCATGAATCACAGACCGTTCAACTTGTAACAAGTCGTTTTCATAAGCACATTAATATTTGACCAAGCATAACATGTCAGAGTATAAGAGCAGCATGTTACTTCTCTGGACCCTTAGCAAATAGTGCTATGTAATGAAATGTATATTATCAAGGTTAATATTCAACTCATTTTCACATCGATCGTTTCTTATTAGTCACTTGCTCTTCTGAACAGTGGCATCATATCCAGCTTGAACTTCATTTCCATACAAGAACAATAAACGAAATAGCACAACATTATATGAACTGCATACGTACATATTGAGCAGACCTCCCTTATTTGATTAGTTGGTCTCTTAAATCCCTCTTAACAGCTCTCTAGTTACTTTAGCTACTATCTACTTGCTATTACCGTATTATAGCTGCCCACTTTGCCTTTGGAGAGTTCGTGCCTCATCTCCAGCTTTTTTGGGCTTGCTTATTTTGGCAATGATAAATAAACAGCCAAGATTTCCTGTTTTTCAAAATGGCTAAAATGTGTGTATTTTCAAATCGCTTTTGCAATCTATTTTTATGTGCTTCACTACACATGTGCCAGAAAATAAAAGTGTAGAGAGACTGAGAAGTTTACAGTAAGTCTGTTGGGACTGTTCCTTACAAACACATATTTAACATGGATTTTCACTGTGGTTTGAGCTTCACATATTGGACATGTCCCACATCTCAGAAATACAATTAACAGGGAGCATCTGTGTGTTTTTGTTTTCTAAGCACTTTCTCAGTTTATACAGTGAGTGTCCATCCCAAAGTGAGTCTTCATCAAAAAATAAAAATCCACAAATCGTCTGCAGTTACCACGAGCAACCATTGAATAATTTGTTGGGTTTTTTTGCACTATGTTCTCAGAACCTGTATGTGTCTGTACCTTGCAGTAGCGTAGTGACTCCATAAGCGTGAGGAAGCCAACCGATGCCTGTTTATGAATACCATGTAGTTCTACATGACAGGGAGAAAAAGGATCAACAAAATGTGAATTTGTTCAATTATGTCAAACTGGTATT
Organism: Xiphias gladius; assembly: GCF_016859285.1. Taxonomy (NCBI): domain Eukaryota; kingdom Metazoa; phylum Chordata; class Actinopteri; order Istiophoriformes; family Xiphiidae; genus Xiphias; species Xiphias gladius. The sequence goes on from NC_053421.1 coordinate 15,974,169, forward strand.
AAATTGTGCCTTTGTGCAATGCTGTAGGATGTAAGAATTATGGCCATGTGATGGTAGTGGTTTAAATCTGGGGCAAAAAAAATTGAGCTCTGTGAGTGTGATGTGTGTGCCTCTTGTGTGAATATGGCATGTTTGTGTGTGTGTGTATGCAGTAACAACATGGAAGTCTTACTCATTCCAGAGCACTCCCTGTCTCCATCCCATACATTAGAGACAGCGTGGCCAGTTACAAGGAGGTTAACCAGACTCTGACTGCAAAAACATGGACAAGAAATGAGATATCGAGAGTAGAAAGGAATTTGAGAGAAAAAAGAAAAAAGTGAGAGAGGTGTTCTTATACCTGCCATGTCCATGGACAGGGTCTATGAGAGGCTCCATTGTGTCCTGGATCTCATTTCGTATATTCTCTATGCCCTGCTCAGAGAGGACCAGCAGAGACAAGTCTGTGTTTAATTTTTGTGTATTTGAGCATTAATACGACAGGCAGGAAAAATGACTTAAAATGCTAAAACACAATGATTACAAGACCATTAATAAAAGGAAACATCGTGTTTTGTGTTTGAGACTTTAAAAAAAAAAGTCTTCATTTAATTATCAATTCATTCAAATTACTTAATATATATGGCAGACATCACCTATCTTGTAATATCCATTCAGTATCTAATATATTTATCCCTCTCTGCATCCAGCCATTTCTTTACCTTGGTTAGGATGACTGAGTAGAGGAAAAGCAAGACCCCACAGCACCCCCTCCAGGTGTGGTAGAGAGACAGCACCTCCTCTCTGAGATCAGACACTGACATTACAGTCCGCTTGCTGCAGAGGGGGAACAAAAATCAAGACGACTTATGAATCTATCAAAAGACAGAGGATTTGTTGGAGTTTAGGAGCTTACAGTCAATGAGACTGATGTATTAACTGTATTTGTCATGCCAGGATGGTAAGGATAACTTTCAGAATAGAGCACAAATCTATTAAATGCACAAGAGTACAAAGAAAAATCTGATCTTATCTGTTTGGAGCCACTTTCCTCTTTTGCTCCACCTTGGAGAGCTTGCTAGTGGGGCTGTCTGTCTTAGTTAGCATGCACTTCTTCACTGAGTCAGCACTGGTTCTTGCTGACTCTGGTCTCAGCTGCCAGTGCACTATGTGATGAAATTTCAATATTCCTCTGGCAAATGCAGCCATCCATTTATTTAGTTTGTGTGTGTGTGACAGACAGTATGTGTGAAATTAAGGAAGTGAGAGGTTTTTTGTTAAAAATTAGGCAATCAGTGAAAGTGCCGAGTCTGCAACTTGTGAGCAGAGTGAAATATCTAATTCAATATGAAAGATAAGTCTAACAGAGTAGATTAATCGAATACCAGTTCCCCCTCCCCTCTGCTGCTCTTCTTTGGGCCATTGCTGCATATTGGCAATTGTAAACCCAGGATTTGTGAGGTCTTAATCCCTCCAGAAACCCACAGTATTATTTAATGTCAAGATTACCTGCATGGAGGAAGAGACAGTAATGAGTATAAAGATTCAAGGTATTAGCTGTGGTGAGAATATTAAGTGTCACTTACTGTAGAACACTGTGAAATCGCTCAAAGCCAAGGTCCTCAGCAGCCAAAGCAGCTAGGCACAAGAAAACACACATACAGTACACTGTAGTATTAGAGCATGAGACAGCAAAACTCCACACCATCAAATAGTTAGTCATTGAAAGTTATTATTTTTGTGAAGACGATTCTTGGGTGAATTATTGAGCATTCATAGGTTTATGAAATGTTATTCTGAATGTGCATCTTGCATGTGAATGTGACGGACGTAGGACTCACTGGGTTGTTGCTCCCGTAGTGGCTGGCTGCTCTCTGGCTCCGGCACGTCCTGTGTTTGTGACTGCGGCTGTGACTGTGTGTTAGCATGTGTGCTAGCATGTGGGCTCTGTCCCTTTGCCCAGGTCACCAGGCAGAATCCTGTAGATGGGCTAGAACAGGCAGACTCAAGGATCTCACTCAGTATGGAACACAGGGCTGTTTTCTGCTCCTCCTCTAACAGACACAGACATAAAACATGCATGATTTAACGAGCTATACAGATACATGAAACAATAGTAAAAACAATGGTCTGTATATTTCTGTGGCCAATCTACCTGACATCTGTCTCCAGTTGGAACTTTCTCTGTTAAAGAGAATGTTCTTTAAGAGGAAAGCCTGCAAAGAAACACAAACTCAGTCTCCAAAATAGTCCATTGTACAATATGCTACAGTTGCTAAGTACTGTTTGTCCATAGTCTGCCCTCACAGTCTTTGAATTACATTTTATTTTTTAATACATGATCAACCATTTTTTAGTAAATTAAACATTGCCGGGCTGCATATACCTGCACATTCCAAGTCAGTCTGCCAGGTGTATAAGCTGGCATACTGTAAAGATCCCAAGTGAACTGTTGGAAGGTGTACATTCTGAAAGCGTGCAATGTTGAAGACTAAACTGTCCCATTATTCACAATACAATTTTAAGGACTTCCACCTACTGGGCATATAGGAGGTCTGTCAGGGTTCAGTTTTTTGGGAATATGCTTGACATTGAGACTGGGCCTGATAATACTGCAACGAGATTGGACTAAACCATACCTGGACAGGTGCAATGACAGCACATGGCCCTCCTTCAAACTGCTCCAGTGCTGTGTGCTCATTCTCACTGAAAACAAATCCTGTGATGAAGACAAAAAAAAAAATCTAATTTGTCAGCAGAAACATCTTAATTTTTTTTTTTTTTTTACAGTAATATCAAATAAGGCATTTTTTAGACACATTCAACAGCAAACCACAAGAACATGCATGGTCATATTTAGAGATATATCAATTAGTCAACAGACAGACAATTAATCAGCAGGTACTTTGATACTCAATTAATAATTTTGAGTAATTTTTGAGAAAACACACAAAAAAAAGAAAGAAAAAATGCTGATTCCAGCTTCTCAAATTTGCATATTTACTATGATAGCAAACTGAATATCTCTGGGATTTGGACTTAAAAACCCAAATGATGAAACAAGGGATTTCAAGATGTTAGCTTGGAATGTGGGAAATTGAGCTTTGGGCATTTTCACCATTGTCTGACATTTTATTGACCATTTTGATTAGACGATTAATTGAGAAAAATAACTGACAGATTAAATAATAATAAAAATAATCGTTCATTGCAGCCCTAGTCATAATGAAAGCCAGAGAGCGAATTCATCCTAAAGTCCATTAAAACGTGAATACACTTGGCATCCAAGTGACAAAGACCAAGTATCATACCTTGGGTCCATCTACGGAAGATGGAGGCAGACACTCCTCCATTGGACGGTCTCCCCCAAACCAAATCCACCACCTCTTTATTTAACTCCGACATAACAACTTTCACTGCGGGCAAATCCACAGGCGCTCCCTCTTCAGTTCAACAGTCAGCTGGGGACCACAGAGGTCTGTTGAGGCCAACTCACTAGCTCTTCTCGAGGTCGACAGTCCACTTCTCTCAGCAGGTCGAGCCTGTGGCATTGGCCACAAGCTACCTGTGTAGCTACCCACAGTCTGACTCTAGCGGCTGGCGGCAAACTGGAGGGTAGGAATGACATCAACGTAGCCACAGCAGCTTGCAAAGTCATGGGACAGCAAGATACGTTGAGATTACTGTCTAACGCTAATAACAAACACGATGTGTTTAGCACAGGTAGCTTAATTCCACTTCTACGGCGACAGTCGTGCAATTTAGATTTTTTTTTTCATCAATGTAACGCTAGGAAGCTAACAGTTGCGTTAACGTCATGTAGCTGGTTAAACGAAGTACTGACAGCAGGATAACGACGATCTATTTCTGTGCCAGCGTTTTTACCTTCTTACACTGTTGTGAAATTATTGTGTTAGTGATATTTTCAAGAGCTGAGTTGGCGTAGTAATGTCAGCAGTTAGCATTAGCATTACTACTAGCAGCTAATCTTTCATTGCTTTGTCATTCAGTGACTTCTCACACTACAGCAATACCGACAGCTTTTGAATGAATTCATACTGTTTGCTATTTGTTAGATGACGTTAAATCATATTTACCTTGATACACAGTCGAGTAATGGGTTTCCGTATTGATTATATATTTTTGGTAGCAATTTCACTATCACCAGCGTCTCTGTCATTCGTTTATTTACAACAGAATTGTAAAAAAAAAAAAAAAAAACTGTGCGTACATATGACGTGACTGCCCATTGGCTGAAATGCGGAAAATTCAGGATGCGTCAAGAGGTACAGCCTTAACGCGTTCACTCATTGGTCTACATGCTTTGTCAATCATATTGGGCGCCCGCCCCAAACCAAAATGGTTTAATTCATTTAAAGCCCGCCTTAAATATTCAGCGACACGGAGACGGAATATTAATAATGTGGATTTTTAAGGTTACTTCAGCCTTACAGCAGAGGTTCAAACATTTTTGGCTAATTATGTTAGACCGTAAAAAACGGTTCCCTTTTCTGTACCTCAGTGTAAAAATGGTTATTTCAGAACCGCCGAAATAATGTCCACTACCTCTCTCCGTAGCAGCCACCCAGTCACTTATTAGCGCCTGCGTACTGTGTACCCCCAGAGCAACTACACTTGCTTTACAACGTGTTTTGGTTTCACACTTTGGGAAAAGTCTGTTTTAAGGTAGAAGTTGTGGAAATATAAGACGTGCTTCTCATCAGTATGGGAGGGCAGGCTAAGGGCAAAAAGAAAAATAAACCGAAGAGGAAAGAGAACCGACCAAACAGGGGTAAGTGGTTCAGTGGGTTATCATTTTGCTAGTTATATACAGTATGTAACGCTAACGCTCTTAGACAGCAAGTAGTTGATATTAGGTTGACATGTTTTGATTGACCTTAGGGAACAAAATGAGTCAAAAATAACATTACCTCTCCACTTCTCTCAATACAGCAGATGCAGGATTTGTTGGATTGTCAACTCAGGAAAGGCTGAAACTAAGAATGCATGAAAAAGCAAAGAAGAAGACAGCTGAGAAATACTCTGTGCAACAACTACTACAGAAGGTCACACTGACAAGTTATTCTAAAACAACGACAGGAACCAGATCTGTCATGTCTTTGAAATGTATTTTTTAATTCTGATCATCTGCTGCATGTTTGTTATATCATGTGATGATCTATTGTACAGACAGAGGAATGCATGGATAGTTTTGACTTTGAGATGGCTGGCCTTTTCTGTCAACGAGCCCTGGATGTGGAGTCAACCAACCTGAAAGCCCTAAATATGCTGGGACACATTTACTCTGAACTAGGAGACACACAGAAAGCTAAGGGAATATCCTTTAAGTAGTTTTTTTTCTTTCTTGTACTGTGTGTGTCACTAATTCAGTCATTTCAATGAAGCACTGCTGTGATATTTCCGTGTTTTTTTTTTTTAATGCATTGATGGTTGTAGCTTCCTTGACCAAGTCTCTCTAAGTTTTACTGCGTGCAGTGGAGCTGAGCCCAGATGTAGGCCACAGTAAGTACATGTACCTGGGACAGATCCACACAGGTCAGGAGGCTGTTGACTACTACAGTAGAGGAATACAGGTCCTACTGTCTGCACTGGACAAACAAGCACAGACCACAGTGAGTGCACACCCATAGACACCCACATTCCCTTTGTGGTTTGTTAAGTTACAGATGTTCTACATCAGCTAGGGAGGAATGCCATTGTACTCAAGCTTTAATGGTAGTTTAATGTTATTTATCTTCACCAGAGGGTGCTGTTGGACAATGTATGGATATCTATCTATCTATCTATCTATCTATCTATCTATCTATCTATCTATCTATCTATCTATCTATCTATCTATATATCTATCTACCTATATAACAGATACTTTTGCTCATTGAATTATTCAACTAAGTATCCAAAGAATAGCATACAGAGGACATAATAATGTGCCATGTAATAAAACTGTAATACTAGTAAACTAGTTTACTAGTAGTAAATAAGTAAAAACAGGAAAAAGTATATCTCTATGGCAAATGCAGTACAAGAATAAATAGTAAGGCAAAGGAGAAAAATGATTAGGATATGTTGTAATAATGGCACAGTGTTCTGTTCTGATAAAAAGTATTCTCTTACATTAGTCTATCATTGTATAATAAATCATTCAGTACATTCCAACTGAATTCAGTAATTGTTTAACTGACATTATAACATGTTCATCATTGGTATCTATTTAAATAATTGCAATTACAGTATTGATAAGAAATAGAATGAAAATCGTTGACATGGCATCCTCTTTATTATTTATATAACAAATGTTTGAAACAAAGAAAATGTTGGAGCTATCATTCTTTATGAGTGTCGCTCTCTATCTTCAAGGAATCTCTTGATGACTCATCTCATCCAAGAGCACCTCCTCTCCTAACACCTCTAAGACCCTAACATGCCTAATTAGTACTTACTGTGCACTTCTGGTGCAATTCTTTACCTGATCTCCTTGCACTTTTTCTTATTGAATATATTTAGTACTTAGTACTTACTTCAAGGTCTCGTACTGTACTGAAGCTTTAGTGGTGTCCCTTACTTTTATGTCGCTTTAGATAAAAGCGTCTTCAAAATGAATAAATGTAAATATATTCTACATAATTTAAATCTTCATAGGTCTTTTTCAGAGCAGAAATTTTGACATAGTAGGAAAAGCACAGGTGTTACTAATAAGTTTCAGCCAGTGTATTGTGCCAGCTGGCACAACACAGTGAAACTGAAACCGAAGAAGCCAATTTTATTATTTACATGTGCGTTTTTTTTTGGTTTTTTTTTGTGTGTGTGTGTTGTTTTTTTTTTTGCTGAGACAAATCAAAATGTTTTTTGGTCAAAAAGACCTGTTTAGATCGAGTTTCTCTAGGAGTAAAGGGAGGTCATGGAGCTATTTCCTTTATTGGATGACTTGATTGTTAATAAAAAAATGTGCATGTTCATTATTTTGCTTCGGTGGAATGTTTTAAAACTCTCAAGTCATCTACTCTCCTCTCTTTAAGCAGGCTCAGGCTGGAGCTGCTGCCCGACCAGATGATAACCCTGAGCTCCCCACAGAGAAGGATGTTAGTGTAGCCTACTGCTCCATCGCTGAGATTTATCTAACAGACCTTTGGTACTGGTGCAAACGGAGTTACACTCTTGACACATCTAACCTCCCTTTAATGTACCTGCATGGTAATGAGTTAAGATTTGTCTTTCTCTGTGTTTGTGTGTATGTTTACATGTAGCATGGAGGAAGGAGCAGCAGACAAGTGCAGAGAATTCATTGAGAAAGCATTACAGTATAACCATGATAACCCTGAGGCTCTACAGCTCATGGCCAGTTACCTGTTCAGTACAGAGAAAAACCAGGTCAGTGCACGCACGCACGCACGCACGCACGCACTCAGCACGCACTCAGAATGAGTTATCACCACATTAAAGCAGGAATCTGCTGAGGTAATTATTCTGAGCAAATTGAATTGTATGCCATTAATCAGCAGATGGACACTTACATTAACACGCACATACACAGAGAGGTCATGCCGATATGAATGTTAATTACTGGGCAGATCAGTGAGGTCATATAGTCATCTGATAAAGAGAGGGAGATGAGGAAGCAGCGTCTTCAACTCAGTTTGGGAAATTGCACAGTTTGCAGCATCTGACAATGAGTTTAGAGGAACTGTTTAGTAATATTTTAATAATAATATAATAATATTTTCTCTGGTTTTACTCATTTTTAAATGTTGCTGCTTTACCAACTGTTAGTAAAGGCAGGTTCATTCAAAGCAAAACCTTTCTGAGAGGAACCTCTCTGCTTAAGAAACTGTACCATTTTGTTTCTGAAAGAACTTTGAATGTGCACTGAATTTGCAGTGTGTCTTTGATTTGAATAAAATTTATCCTTTTTAAAGTTCTCATATGTTGTAGAATAACAGCAACAACAGCAGTGATGTCTTGCCTGGCTAGACATTGCTATTTAAAAACATAATAAACCCCTTCCTAAGCTTCTGGGAACAGTTTAAAACAGGGGGTAAAGATACAGTGAAAATTGTTTACAGTAATATCTGTGGATTATCCTAAGTAATCAGTTCACTGCTTGTGGAAAAGTACATTTCTTTTTTGAGTTCTTTATATATATTTTTTTCAATTCTGAGGCCACCACAAGTAAAATTCACTTTACCTTCTTTGTATTGGCATGGTGTCAGCAGTGGGTATCTCAAAACCTGGTCAGATAAACCCAAAACTTTCTGTGAAAATTGTTGTTCATGCTCTTACATCACCAAACTGAGGAAAAATTGGATGCTTCAGAGCTGAGGAGGATCTGTAATACTAGTTGTAAGCTGCAGGGGTCAGGCTGGCTCCAGTTACACTTCACAGCATCCCACATCCAGCAGCGAAAGGCTCTTTTGGAATACTCTTGTAATAATTTAGAAATGAAGACCTAAATTGATATTAGATTAATCCATAAATTCATTGATATCTATAGAGACTTCAGGATTCAGTCTGTGGAAGTAAAACTCATGATTTAAAGTCGTCAAATTGTTTCACTTTACAGCTGTTGATTTTTGTTTGTCTGTTTGTTTTGCGTATTTTTTGAGTATAGTTGTACACGCATACGTGTGCCTGGAAATTTACATGTATATACATTTTGTTGTCTTCAGGAAGGCAGAGAATACCTGTTGAAGAGTGTTGGATTGTGGCTTCCTGCCCAGAAACAGAGTGCAGCTTCTTCCAACACAGAGGAAGGCATGCAGGTGATTTGGAGCTGTGCTTGGTATTTTTCTGACAGCAACTAGCCCTCATAAGAATCCAGTTTATTTATAAAGCATTTTCAACTAACGGGATTGTCACAGTGTGCTTTGCAGTGAGCACAAACATAAGGACACCAGTAGAGATGAAAAGTAAGAGTTAAGGAAATGAGGGATAATAAGAAATAAGAGATGGATCAAATACTTCACAAACCTGTGTGTGTGTGTGTGTGTGTGTGTCTGTGTGAGTGTCTGTAAGAGTGTGAAGAGAAAACCTATGAAAGCACAAGGCAACACCAGAAAAAGGTCTAAATGATAAAGTAAGCAAATTACTACATGGAATTGGACAAAGGGATTGAAATGGATGTAATATAAAAGTTAGGATGTGTCCTGAATTGCTCCAAATAAATTGTAGCTGAATTTCAAATCAAAACTGAGCTAATGTGATATAAGAGGGTTTCCATGATGTTTTGATACAAAAATCCCAGTGGCTCTATTGTTACGACCTTTATCTCCCGGAGCAGGTTGATTTGAGCTCAGCTTTCCGACACTTTCACTTTGATTAACAGCCATGTAGCTGCAGAGCATTTTGTACCTTGAAATTCTATCGAGTTTTGATCAGACAAAGGAAAGGATCATGTTTGTGGATGCTTGTGTAAACACTCACTTCAGAGGTGGCGATCTTGCCTTTTTTCTCCAGAGTGAAATCCCACCGTACGAGACTCGCATCACCACAGCCAAACTGCTCATCGAGTCAGAGGAATACGAGGTAAAAATGTGTGTTGTGCTCGTACACTCTGCTGTTGTTAGTCTTTGTCCTGTGGTTCATGGTGGGAGGGTGGCCTGGTATTTGTGTGTGTTCGTGCATTTGTGTGCTTTTCCTTTCTAGTGAAAAGCACTGAAGGTGGGAAGGCCATGCCTGGTCTTTATCCCCTCCAGAGTTCAGCGTCAATAATTGAAGAGTGGTATTTACAGAGAGGGACGGGGCTAAGGGGGTGCACAGGGGAGGAGGGATGGGTAGAGAGAAAACGGGGGGGCGGGAATTCTTATTCTGATGAATTGCTGCCATATCTGTGATACAGTGCCCTTGTCTACTAAATCAATCAAAAATTTCCACTATTAATGGCCTTGATTTTAGTGGCTCACTAGCTTCAGTTCAGTGCTAAAACCCCCTAACAGTCATTAATGCTTGAAGTCATTTTCTGTGATTGCTGCCACACCAACAGCAGTTCAGCTATGAGACACACAAAAATAGCTGCAGCGGAGCCATTTGTGTGTTTGTGTGTGTGTGTGTGTGTGTGTGTGTGCGTGCCTGTGTGTGCGTGTGTGGGAGATGGTCTGTCAGGTGTATCAGTAAATGACAACGTCTCGGTCCACGGTTTCTGACGCGTCATTTGTCTTCATCCTCCTTTTGGTGTCATCGAGCCTGCAACACAAAGTGCACCCATTCTGAGTGCTTTATAATGTGAATATTTTGCTGTGCACACATGTATGCAAATACACATCCATGCACAACTTTGGTCATATTTGCTTTTAGCCATCAGCTATTTGAAAGTTCCTGACGGAAATTGAGTTAAAGGGTGGAAGTAGAGAAGAAGCAAGTTATTTTCTGTCTGTCTCTCCCAGACTGGGACTTAGCCGAATTTGATAGGAACATCCTCTCTTTTCTTTCCTTCCTCTATTCCTCTGTCACACACACACTCTCACTCACTTTTGTGCTCAGTATATCTCCCTGTGGACTATAAATCTATTCACAACTCTAAACCCTGTGTAAAGTTGTGTGCTTCCAGTCTGTAGAGTTATTAGTTTGAAAGCTGCCTTCTTAGCTGGGTGCCAGAATATGACCATTTGTCTGTGTTTTTTCCCTGTTGAATATTTTGTTTGGTCTTCCAAACTGAGCCAAGGCTTTGAAATTTTGATATAGTTTCCAAAGAAACATATTAAAGCAATTATTGTTGTTTTACAGAATAAACAGCTATTTCTGGTAAATAGTAGTTCGCTCTGGAATAGCAGAAGTAGTAGAAGAATTATGCTGTTCTTTTCCAAAAGAGACTTGTTTGTCTCAGTTGGAGATTAAACTCTTTGTCTGATGAATGCAGTTTGGGCTTTTACATTCAATACAAGATGTGGATTCAATTTGAATCGGAGTAAATTAGGGTTTTGCCAAAATAAAAATGTTGCAGTATGATTACTTTGGTCAGGTAATCAGAGTATATGATATTATCTTGATAGTTATTGGTAAAACTAACATTGTAGTGCATGGTGGTGACAGATTAAATCATAAAAAATGATAATGAGATGTATTGCTTCGTGGCTGTCTGGTGCATGAACAGCATTTCATCATTTGTGATGACAAGGTGACAATCTAAACAAGAGCCTCACACATTAAACGTGACCTTTGCTCTGGGAAATAGCACCTCTGTTCTTTTTTCCTTGAAGGTTTCTAACTGAAGGTTTCTATTTCATTAAAGCGTATTAATTTTTTATGACATTAATAGAGGTGGTCAGCAACTCACTGCTGGCAGGTATAGCCTCTGCTATAATAATGGTAAACCCAAAGGAGGAAATCGTCGTATATAAATAATAGTATCACTGTTGGATACACAGTCATCTTTTAAAATGCAAAGTTGATGGAGGCCGTGACTTTCAAAATAGTTGGAGAACATTTTTTTAAAAGAGAACTTTCCTTTCAATTTGTAGGCCAAGAGCACATGAAAAGCTCAGCATTAAGGTATAATTTCTTGATAAAGTGGTTATTTTATGATAAATGAGTTACCTAAAGTAGAGGGTCAAGATCATGGAAACCATCATATCAACTGATACTAAAAGTTGCATTATGTAATTGCCTCATGGTCTTTGTAAGTACACTGGCCCTAAAACAAACTGACTGTTGGATAATAAATTAATGAGAAAATCAGTTACATTCGCTGCTCAACTCTTCCATCTTCTGTTTTTCTGCAAGACGTGGATCTGTGCCACTTAATTTGTAAGGGGAGAAAATTGCTTTTTTAGGTCTTTTTTTTCCCCACTTGATTGTTTTTGAGGAGAAACACTTGAATGCATGCCAAATCTGTTTGTGATTTCTGTAGCTGTAGGAGCACATGAGGTGTGCTTGAAAGCAGCAAAAGTGAGACAGCTGTGTAGGTATCATTGTCCAGCTGCTTGATGGTTTGCTCAAGTATTGCTGAGCCAGTTTCTGTAGCACTGAAATAGTTAGTCAATTTTTAGATTGGTTGATGGACAGAGGATTAACTGACAACAGTTTTCATAATTGATTTATTGTTTTTAGTGATTTTACTAATCAAAAATGCTAAACATCCACTCCTTTAATATGGGTGAATTTGCTCCCTTTGTGTCTTATAGCAATGTAAAATGAATATCTTTGGGTTTTGGATTGTTGGTTGGAGAAAAGAAGCAATTTGAAGATATATTTTTCTGATATTTTATGGACTAAACCAGTGCTGAGATGATTAGTTGCTTAATCAATTAGTCATTCAACTAAAGGTTATTTGCAACAGTTTTGGTAATCTATTAATCACTCTAAGTCAATTATCAAAAAAAAAAAATACGAAAAGTCTGTGGTTCCAACTTCTCCAATGCAAGAATTTGCAGCTTTTCTCAGCTTTATATAATTTTAACTCAAGGAAATTGTAATTGACATTTTTCAGTATTTTCTTACATTTCATAGACTGAATGATCTAATAATATCTGAATTACTGGTTTATTTCTTGTTTATACAGACATTTTATTTCATGGTTTAATAATGTGCTTTGTAATAACAACGCAGCCCTCAGAGATCACTGTTTTTTTTCTCTCTCTCTCTCTCTCTCTCTCTCTCTCTCTCTCTCTCTCTCTCTCTCTCTCACACTCACACAGATATTTGTCTTGCATAAGTTGTGAAGACACTCCTTGACATAATGTTTTCCCTAGCCCCTTACCCTAACTTTAACCATCACAAATAAATGCCTAACCACAACACTCACCCTAGACCTAATTGTAACCCTAAAACCAAGTCTTAACCCCCAAACAGCACTTTGAAGTTGTGAGGTATGACCAAAAAGTCCTCGAAACAATTGTTTCAAACCAAAATGTGTCCTTACAACCATAGAAAGACATGTATACACGTATAAACACACACACACACACACACACACACACACACACACACACACACACACACATTACCATCATCATCAACTATCACCACCACTGATTCACTTGCCACATATCAGACAGACAAACAGACACCCTCCCTTGATAGCCATTAAGGTGTCTGTTCGGCATAGTTGTCTCAGTAGCTGATGGGTAGTTATTTTCATTGTCATTGTCACTCTTGTTTGCTTTCATGTTTTTCATTTAACATTCCTGTTTTTGAATTTAGCTCACGGTGGAGCGCACCTTATACAATGTTGCTTGGAAGTACAGTTAGCACTGACATCCCTAGGATTTATTTACTTAAGTGTAGACGTCCCTGTTTGTGTGTGTGTGTGTGTGTGTGTGTTTGTGTTATGGGTCTCTGTGTGTTAGAGATACGGCTTGCCCTCACTTGTAAAGTGATTTGTCTTTTTTCGTGTCGCTGCTGTGCACTCCGGTAAAATGATTCTGTTAAACAAAATTGCCTGAAGATTACGCACACAGACAAATGGACAAACACACACAAACTGCACACGCACGCAATGGCCATTATAAATTAGTTCCTCTCCAGGGTACTGCTTTTTTTTCTTTTAACAGGTCTTGAAATAAAGAGGACAGCATGTACATGGTGTCTTTGGCGCGTGTTTGTGTGTGTGTGTGTGTGTCTTTGCAGTGCACCATTGTTGTTCATTGACCAGTTTTACATTGTTTAAGATACTTTTTTGCACCCTTCCCTCCTACCCCCTCTCTTCCCCTTATCTTCAGGAGAATATTAATCTTGTTGTTGTTTAGAGCATGAAGCGGCTTAAGAATCTCTGAATCTTTAATCACTTGCCCCTGGGTTGACCAGTGTAGTTAGGAAGGAGTGCAGTTGGAGACGATATAATGGTTATCATTGCTCAGTTATCCTGGCTCCCAGATATCTCTTGTTCTATTTTTGTTGCTCCAAAACCGCCTGTTCTATCAGTTGTTTAATACCCAGACAGATCTTTCCTCCTATCTTTTATATCTAGTGCTTGGCTTGAATTACTGTGTGCATGCGTGTGTGCGTGCGTGGGTGTGAGTCTGTCACATTGGTGTGATACAATGAAAGTCAAGTAGATAATTCTGAAACTGGGCATGAATCCATTCATCATCAGCTGGGATTAGGTGTTTTTGTTTGTGTATTTTTAATCAGTCATTAATTAATTAAGGACAATGGGTTTTCAGCTGATAATTGGTCTAGCAATCAATCAACTGACTCCCTGACATGCACATTTGCACAGTCTTAACGAGATACTCTCAATTAACCTGGCTCCCCCTCAGTCCACCAAAGCAACAAACCTCTATTGCCACCGGAACCATGTAGGCTTAATGAAAAGAGAAGAGAACTCCAAAGAGCGAGAGGGGAAAAAACAGGAAGCTCTCCAGCTAATAAGACTGCCTTAACAAGAAACAAGTGCTGCTTGTTGTGCTCACTGTTGTGTGTAGCTTTCTTGTAGTGTGCGACTCTGTGGTAGTGTGTGCGTGCGTGCGTGCACAGGTACGTGCATGTCCTTTATTCCTGCCCTTCACCACGGGTGATTGGCTAACAGTCGCCTCCAACCTGAAGTTGACAAAAATCAATATATCATCATCTTGGGCCTTACACACACCACACACACGCACACATCCCGCACACACACACCACACACACACACACACACACACACACACACGCACGCACACCAAAACCACAGAATCTGCAAGGCGAGAGCCAGAGCAAAACAAACACACAGCCTACTTTAGTAGGTCTGTTGTCTGTAATAGAAACTTCCCACAGAAACTGACCCAGACAATGACGACTTATGGCAAAGGTCACCTATTTTAAACTCCTTTGAGACTCAAGCTCTCTCTCCAGGACACTACAGAGAAGAAATCAGAGAAAAACTTGTCAGGAGGAAAATAGAGATGGTGGGTCTGGCTAATCTATAGGTTGATCATGCGTCCTATGGAGTCAGGTGGATACTAAGAACATATTGACTCTTAATGTCTGTAAATGGATTAAAAGGGCTATTAAACAGAGTGGCCAAAGTGACTATTGACTGTGCGATAAGCACTGGTGAGTGTGTCTATTGGCAGCCATGTTTGTTGTCTTGTTGGTATCGATGGTGTTGTGTCTGGGACAGTGGCCTCATAGACGCTTATCAGACCCTCTGATCAATGTGATTGATCGAGATGCCTGGGAGATGCACCGCACCCGCATGTTTGTCCGGGTGTTTTTGTTTGTCTTTGGGCGTCAGCTTTATCAGAGAAGAGACAGAGTACTGTACGTGTGCACTGATGAATGTTTTAAACCTAAATTGATTTTGCTGGTATGACTATTTTCTGATGGTTTTCTCTTACTATTTTTTTCTTTTTTCTTTCCAATTGTCATTTCAATCCCACCCCCCTCTCTCTCTTTGCATTAGATGGCGGTAGATGTGTTGGAGGGTCTTCTGGAGGAGGATGATGAGGTCGTCCAGGTAAGCAATGAAATGATGTCCCACCTGTTTTTGTCTAGTAAAAAAATTTGGTGGGCAGCTTGGCTTTCAATCATGTTATTGTTTGTTTTTTATTTTCCATTTTTCAGTGCAAAATGCAGAAAAGTTTAATGTCTCTCTTTCACTTTTAGAGCAAAATGAAAATGCGGCATAAATGTGGATTTCGGTAGTTTATACTCTGGTTTTGTGTTTCCAGCATGTCTGGTTGCAGACCTCTAAATTGATGCCCATATCTCCAATTTGTTCAGGTATACCAATTTGTCTGGTGTCATGCTCATTGACAGCTGGTTGTAGAAACAAAAAAACAATCAGAGCCTTGTAGGCAGGATTAAGAATCGGAAGGTCTAGGTCAAAGACTAGGTCAAAACCTAGTAAATGGCTGGAACGCACGTTATCTGTTCACTTCTCTCCTACTGTCTGTACTCACAAATACAGTATTTTAATACAGCAGAATTCCCAATAAAGCTGTTCTCATTTACATGTTTTTCTGTTTCTGTTGTCAGACAACGGAACAAGTATGAAAAAGTTACTGAAATGTGGCCCATTAAGGCTACATGTTAACCAGCAGTCACTTTCAAGCCATTTCTAAGCTGCTTCTCTGCACTGCTGAAAATCCTGATTTTATAACCGCAACGTCGTCTGACAAAATCACAATACACATAAGTTAAAGACAACAGCTTTGCTGTGATTTCGGCTTTATTTACTTTTAAAATGATCAGTCAAAGAGAAAGTTAGAAGCTTGATCGCGTCTCCATCAGCTGCCGTGTGGTCAGTTGAATGAGCGGCATAGACAGGTGTGCCTGCGGAAGGAAAGCCTGACCTTGTGCTCCCGGGGTAATACTGGTGACTCTCTTCTACGGAAAGTAGCTAAGGTTTGTCAAAAAAGTCGCAGGATTTTTCACTAGGTGCTTTTGTGAAGAACAGTCGCTAAAGTGGTGTGAAAAGTCAGTAATTCTAGCAAAGGCGTTAGCAAAGGCAACACTGCCCCCTGATGACGGAATAGAAACTGTTTGCGTTGATTAATTTTGAAAGAGCAACAGCCAACGGGGAAAACTACAGCTTGCCGACCAATGGTGTAACGTCAGCACTCAGTCACACTGTATTCGGCTGACTAATGGTGTAACTTTATCAGTCAGTCAGTCAGCCAGTCAGCCAGTCAGCCAGTCAGCCAGCCAGCCAGCCAGTCAGCCAGCCAGTCACGGACATTCGCGTTTATAGCCAAGCCAAAATGGCAACAGTAAAATGCTGTGTGGAAGAGATTAACACAGGTATAAGCCATCTTACAGCAATAATGAGCATATTTTCCTCAATTGTCGTATAAAACATTAAATTACCAACTGATTGGTCAAGGTAAAAGAAAACAAAACTCTCCTTTCCAACAAGAAATCGATTAACATGAACACAATTTCAGGCTGAATGAATGAAATGAAACTTAAAATGGAAATTTAGTCTGATTATCAGGCTGGTCTCTCCTGAATATTTAATGATTCTTGAGCAGACTCTGGGTTCTTGGGGATGTGTGTTACTCATCAATGCACAGGACTAAGTGATGTCTTTTTATGTGTCCCCTTGTGGGCAGTCTTATTATTATGATGCAGTAGCCACTGCAGGATCAGAACAAGGCAAATCTTTCATCACCCCAGTGGGAAGGAGAAAGTCTCAACCTGAGCACTTAGTTGCTTCTGCTGATCCACTGCTTGTGTGTGTGCACAACACACCAACACTTTTGCTTTACTTGCTCTTACGTCCTCACACACAGAGTATGACTGAGAACTTGAATGCTTATTAGAGAGTGGCGTAAATGGCAGTCTTTTCTGTCCTTAAGTAGGAACTATGTGCTGTCAGTGTGCTCCAAATCGTCAATGTCAGTGGCAGACGAAGTGACGGTGTGCCACTGGGTGTCAGAACGAAGAGCATGTCAGTGTCTCTCTGCCCCACTCCCCCACAGGCTCAGCCTCCAACACACACACCCCTCAGCTGACAAATTGAGAGCAGTCATCGGGGGGCTGACTTTTTAAACTTGCTCCATAGACGCACAGCTGTGACACTCGATTTGAGAGGGCCTATAGCCACACACAGGCATACAGTCACCAGTTCTAATGGTCAGAAAGTGTCATGTCAAACCATGCACAGTTATCATAGGTATGTAGCTAGAGTCATATTTGAGAAGTCAGAAATGTATGACAGACAGATTTGACTACATAATACTCTGTCTCCCTCACATTCCCTCTCCTTCTCTCTTCCCAACTTTGTCTTACTCTCTCTCTTATTTCCTCTCTGAAGCGCTGTAGATAAGTAGTTAGCTCTTGCCTCCGTCTACTTGCTCTTGCATTTCTCAAAGTTGGAGCCTTACTTAAATAACGTTAAGTCTGCACAAACAACTGAGCTAGTTCCTTGCAAATCTTGTTTCAAAGGTATTCCATTGATTCATGATGCTTTTGCTCTTCCTTCAGCAGCACCATATGGGAACTAAGATGAAATGACAATATTCCCAGTGATTTGATTGACAGACGCAGCATTTATTTTATTATGTCTGCTTCTGTCTGGGGTTGTGGTAAGGTAGAGTGGATTCTCTGAAGTTCTTAATTAGCTAACTTTCTCATATTTTAATTTTTAGTGTAGATGCAAAATCTTTACCACACAGACAAATATTTCACAGTGGACCAGCTATAAAGAATTTTCTGGCCCTTTTCTAGCTCTTTAGAAGACGTGCAGTGGTTCTCACTTGTGAGGAAGTTAAAATTGTGAATTTAAATGACCTAATTTCACTCTTTCTCTACTGAATATACACAAGAACATTTTTTTTCTAGGTTCTGCATTCACAAGAAAATGTTTTAGTGATTTAAAAAAAAAATGTCATACTGCTGGTTCTGAAACATTTCTACATTTATCGAGTGCTGCTGTTCTGATAAGTGTGGCTGCAGGGGGTGGCCTCCCACTCAGCATACGGAGCAGCAATTCTGAATTTAGTGCGGCATGCCTTGATGTGTTTGTTAAATGGTTGATTTGGCAGAGGTGCTGGTCCATACTACCTCAATGAATAATGAATAAAACTGTTAAGTGTATCTTGGTGCTTAACGAACAGTGGGTGGGTGATCTTTGGCCGTAGATGAGAGGCATGCACAAACCTCCAAGTTCACTGAGAGTTGAAAGCGATCGTGTTTAAAGGTGGAGTAGCAAGCTTTGCATGGTAAACATGGTTATGTTGGAGAAAAAAGGTGTGATTATGGAAAAGCGAGAGAACAAGCTGATTTTGGTGAATGCCAACATACTAACTTACAGTTCAAAATATGCCTCCCCTCAGTGTTTGAACTCTGTGGAGCAACAGGATTATTTCAAAAATATTGTTCTATTGGTTTTTTTTGAATAAATTTTCATTAGGTGATAAGAGGCCCTTAACACCTAACTCTACAGGGTGCTCTCTTGCTCTCTCTTGCTCACACATTTGGAGTCAGAATCCTGGTAAGGGTTGTTTGTTTGCAACAGAAGAGGCAAAAATTTTTTAACAAATATATGTGAATACATTGAGCTAAGAAAACAGCTTTGTGTAACAAATGAAATTTAAGTTTTGACAAATAGACTACTATATTATAATGAAAGACGGCTACCTAATGGTCTACTGGAGCAACATAATATAATAAGCTATTATTCTTGACATTATTTTGTTCTCCCAGTGATTTATCTGCTTATTTTCTGTTGGCCAACTCCGATCCAGCTGTTGCCGCGTTGTGTCAATGAGGCAGGTGTTTGAACAAATAGCTGAACATTTACCACATGAACGGACCTAAAGCAGTGTCCTTTAATATAAGATGACAGTATTAGTCTCCTTGTGAAAATCTGGGAATTGAACCCGAATGATTCTTGAAGAAAGCTCCTCATCAAAAGCTTGACTCAGTAAATGAATATTCCACAGACCTGAGTCTGCAGATGCTTTTCTTATTAAAGGGTAATTGTAACTGCAAAAAGCAATATGTATAGGCAGAAAATAAGATGTTACCACACAAATAGAATATAAAAATAAGCAATAACATAAGCAAGGGTTTTATATTCATATTGTCTCTCTGATGTTCTGACATATGGCCACATTGTAATGGAAAAAAAACTCATAAGCATCAATATGCAACAGTAAATTTTATCGTATTACTGGTTATCTAAACTGGCTGTTGCTTATAGATGTCTTTTGTTTTGCCAGAGTGGGTAATTTGCCTGGAAACACTGCACACATTCACATCTGATAAAAACATCATGGAACGTAAAGTGGTTCTGCCGATCACTAGACATTGGCCCTTCTTACCAACTGTTAATGTAGTAATCGACACCTTTCACCTTGACTTTACTCACATATTTGCAACATTATATTTTAAAATACTGTTTTGTAAATGAAATTTTTGAATCCAAGATGATCAAAACATGGCCCCAGGAATAGTGATGCAATTATTCTAGAGAACTGATCTTGAAGAGGTGGGCTTTTTTAAACATGTTTGTATTTAATGCCCTGAACATAACCTGGAGCAGGTATGGTTTGGAGCTGAATTTACCGTGGTTATGTACCTCGCTGAAAAATAAGATACCACAGTGGAACCGAAAAACCAGTCAAAGCAGAGTTGGTTTGTTAGCCCGCTAACCTTGCGTCCTGACACCGGCCCTAGGACTGTGTTACTTCTCTTCCTCTTTGATTTCTATCATGGCAGAAAAGTTCTTACGGGAAATATTTTAAGGTGAAAATTGAAATCGTGTAGAGTAGAAGAATTAACAGTTAAATAAAGAGAATATTAGGAAACTTTCCTCGTATAATTTAATAGCAAACTGATATAGTCCACAACATAGCCTTTAAGTATGATATGGTTGAAATGCAAAGAAGATATTTTTTATCATATTATGTTTTTGTTTATTTTTTTCAGTATAGTAATTGCATCTGTTGCTATAGAGAGATAAAAAAAAAATTTTTCATCACAGTTGTTAAGATGGCTAAGTCACAGCTTTGAATTCATTGTGAAGCTACAGTATGTGCACATGTGCATTCATGCAGCATTTGTAAATGAGTACAGTATTCCATCGCTTTTATGTGAGTGATGGATTGCTTGTGTGTGTGTATGTGTGTGTGTGTGTGTGTGTGTGTCAGCGTGATTCTATGTTATATTTGTAAAAGCTGTTTGTCAAAGGAGGATGTGGGATTTCATGCAGATATGTTCTGTGAGGGTTACAAATCTGTTTCTCTTGTCAGTGCTCACTTACTGCAACAAAGAACACTTTCTTTCTGTCTGAATCTCTTCGCTTCACGCACCCTGCCCCCCAAACCCTCTCTCTTTCCCTGTGCCTCCCAGGTGTGGTATCTCTCCGGCTGGGTGTGCTACCTCCAGTTTGAAAAGGCAAAGGAGCAGCAAGAAAGAGATGGAAGAGAAGTGACGGAGGAGGAGACGGAGGAGTGGAAGGCACTGAAGGACGCAGCCAGATCGTACCTGACCAATGCTAAGAAGGTAATTCAGGTCAAGATAACCTCATAATATTGGCCCACAAACCTAAAGATCACTAGTTATTGATGATGGTGGAAAGTAACTAAGTAGATATACTCAAGTACTGTACTAATTTTGAGGTTTGGATTGTTGGTTGAACAAAATAAGACACTCACAGGGGCAAATTCTCTGCATGGAGTACTTTTAGTTTTGATACTATAATACTAACATACTTTTACTTAAGTGAAACTTAGAATGCAAGATCTTTACCTATAATGGAGGATTCTTATTGCGTGGTTTACTCTTTACTTAAGAAAGGATCTGAATACCTACTCCACCACTGTGCACAGCTACTATGGGTACAGCTAGTTACATCCAGTGGCTCCTAAGAACCAGTTCTTGTCCGAGAAGGAGTGCATGTAGCACTGTAAACATGAGAGGATCCTAACTAAGCTCTATTGTTGCCACAGAAATATCTTTTTGTACGGTCTCAAAGAGGTTTAAATATAACCCTCTCTCTCGTCCATTCCCCCTTGAAAACACACACAGACACACACACACACACACACACTCAAGGACTGATGTGTCTCATTCATTCTGTCATTCTGTCAGGGAGCAATGTTTCTGTGGAGCGGTGATTCATTTTAGTCTAAAATCCAATAGGCTTGTAAATCAGACTGCACAGACTGAAGAATGGCAGGCCCCACCTCCGATTTTCTTTTCCTCTCTCTCTTTACTTTCTTCTCCTATTCACCTCCCCACCTAACTCCCAACCCTCCCTCCGCCTCTCTTGCCCTCTTGTGTTCCTGTACAGATGAGTAGGGGCAGCAGAGTGGCAATATATTTATGTCTGTCTCTAAGGCTAGCAGTGCAGTGACAGGCCTGTCTAACCAGCATCCACTGGGAATGTCCACCACTGAGACAAGAGTGAGAGTGGCTTTAAGCTGCCGAGAAGGAGAATGGAAGAAACTGTGGGGAGGAAAATAAGGGCACAATGCACAAATAAATTTAAGCTGCCAGCTTTTTAGTGACAGTTAATAAAGAAAAAAAAAAACAAACTGAAAAAAATGGAATTGAGAAATAGGCAGAATTAAGTACTTAGCCATTTTTGCACAGAGAAAGACTGGTAATAGAATTGGGTGAGGTGTCAGAGCGTGACAAGTAAACAGCATAGTTTCTTTGTAGAGTGAGTGGAGCAACAGGCGCAGAAAAACGTGAAAAGTAAATGCACGAAGACCTTGAAAGGTGAAGTGGAATGTGGAGAAAAAACAGCCCCACTTGTGGTGCACTTCATTTCTCAGCTCAGTGCTTTTGCTCATATTTGTGTGCATCTGTGTGCTGTGTAGTCGAGATTCTCCCATGTTTATGTCAGAGCTTTGTTTCTGAGCATCACTGTGAGTGTTAATTATTAACAATGAGTCAGTCTGCTAGTTAAAATGGGCTCCAACATGGAAATGAGGCCTCAAAGCCCAACGGCTTGTTTTGGCGCCAGTCCACTTCTCTGCATACTTTATGACTTTACTGAGTGTGTGTGTGTGTGTAGTGTGAGGTGTGAGACAGTGAGAGAAAACCATGCGGGTATGCGTAGGCGCACCTTATGTAGATGCACATGTTTATTTATGGTTGCGTATGCCAACTTGCATATCTAATTATTTCGGAAATGTCTTCATTATTAATCTCGCCTCTGATCAATACATATGCACGCTCATACACACACACATACCCTGCATTCAGCTGAGATGCTCTAAAAACGAATGATAGGAAAGAATGGATGGGTTGAGAGGACGAGAAGGAAGCGTAAGAGAGGAGAAGGAGTGGGAGAATGAAATGGGAGGCGAGGAAGGGAACAGATTGGATGTGGGGTGTGTGCGTGTGTGGTTGTGTGGGTGTAGCTGGTGAATAGTGGCAAGGGTAAAATCAATAGTAAACCGGACGTGAAATGGAATTTGAGTCTCTGCCAGATAGGGTGCAATTGAGGAAGGATCCGCAGTGTATGCACAGAGGACAATGTTGTATACGTGTGTGTGCGTGTGTGTAAGTGTGCCTGAGTGTGTGCAGAGGTAGCTAGGGCAAACTGAGGTCAAAAGCTTTAC